>NW_026128716.1:0-7194 GCF_022985175.1 Labeo rohita
ATGGTTATACTCACAGAAATTGAGATTATTTTTATAATCCTCTGATTCTTAACTCCCATGTTGAGTGAAGATTCTAACCTGCCAGAAACGACTACCCGGGAGGAGACCTGTGTCAGTAAGGTATGATACAGCCTCTCTTGTTCAAAAACAAGTTGCGTGTGGCAGGAACTGAAAGATAGCAAACCATAAAGAGGAAGGACCTCAGCACAAATGCTAAGTATTGCACAGCAGAGGCGTGGCTTTTATCCTCCTGAAGGGTGTAACTGTCTGATACTACGGTCAGTAAGAACATTCAAGTTTGTAAACTTTGTGTACCAAAAATGCATTTGAAAACAATCTTTTTTTGACATTAGAAGATTTAAAGTAGCAAATATCAAGTCATGGATTTTTCAAAATAAGGGTGGCTTCTTTGGGCAATGTGTTTTTTTATCTTCTGCTTTTCTATATTTGCAGCTTTTGCACAAGGGATTCATTTAAAGGCATAGTTCACTTATGGGGAACTATCCTTTTACACTATGTCTTAACTTTGTATTGAAGTTTAGAACTATTTCCACTTTTTTACTTCACTAGTTTCTGCACCATTTAAAAAAAAATGTATTTCAACATCAGACATGGAGACACAAAAACTTTATTTAAACTAGCTGATTAACTTATGTAAGTGATGCATTAATACCTTGACGTTTAACCGAGTTTGCAGTTTTGTGGTGTTCTCTGCCCTTGTTTTGTTGAACAAAGATGCTGCCCAAGTTAGGTTTTCAGTGGCTTGCAACCTTGCTTTAAACTACAAAACAGGAAATGAATGCATCAGCCAGGTTATAAAAAGGAAGGGTGTGATGCTCATAGAGAGATGAGTAAAACCTGTTGTGTAACTGAATGGAGTGGCCAACCTAGAAGATAGTCTTCTCATCCAGGCATCTGCACAGACGTAGCACACACGCATTTCTGTCAGTGTTTGCTGGTGGCTTAAAGCTCATTTTATACTTTGCTTAGACTGCAGTGCGAGGACCCTATTGGAATTGCTCTGTTTATTCTTCTTCTTCTTCTTCTTCTTCTTCTTCTTCTCCAAAGTAAAAAGTCTTTTTGAGGGCCTAAACATGCTCGAAAACTCATGAAACTTTGCACACGCATCAGTCCTGGTGAAAATTTACATCTGATATGGTTTTCAGAAGTGGGTGTGGCAAAATGGCTCGATAGCGCCACCTATAAAATTTCAACGGAGTGCGCCTCGAGCTGCGTTTCACGTACATGTACGAAACTCGGTACACAGGTGTAGCACACCAATACCTACAAAAAAGTCTCCTGGTACAACATCCTAAACCCAACAGGAAGTCCGTTATATTGAATTTCCTGTACGATTTTTGTGCAGTTTTTGCCATTTTCAGGCCTCGTACTTTAACGAACTCCTCCTACAGTTTTTATCCGATCATCTTCAAATTTGCTGAGTGTTATCATAAGGCCCTTGCGATGTTAAATTGCGAAGCTTTTGAGTTTTCGTCGAGGGGCGTGTCCGTGGCGGCCTGACAAAATTTGACGTGTCGCCATGAAAAAGGAAGTGGCTGTAACTCAGGCAAACAATGTCCGATCTGCCTCAAACTTCACAGGTGTGATAAGAGTCTGGTCCTGAACACATGTCAGTGCCCATATTCAGTTATAGTCATAGCGCCACCTGATGACAACAGGAAGTGACATGTTTAACACTGTTACGGACTCCTAGCAACATATTAAAAAGCATTAGCAAGTTTTAAATAGGCTAGCAACATGCTACAGTCATGCTACAACATGCTAGCAACACTTAGCTAAGAGCTAATGCATGCTATTAATACAAAGAAAAAGAAAATTGCTGTAACTCATGCACACAATGTCCAATCTGACCCAAATTTAATATTCAACATGCTACGAACATAGTAAAGCATGCTAACAACACTTAGCTAATATGCTAAAGCATGCTAATAATACTATAAAACAGGAAGTTACTTTAACTCGGGCATACAATGTCCAATCTGCCCCAAACTTGACATGTTTGATAAGAGTCCTGGACTGAACACATGCCCATGCCCGTATTCAGTTATAGTCATAGCGCCACCTGCTGGCAACAGGAAGTCACATGTTTAATACTGTTGTGGATGCCTAGCAACATTTTAAAAATATCAACACGTGTTAAATAGGGTAGCAACATGCTAGAAACATGCTAAAACATGTTAGCGACACTTAGCTAAATGCTAAAGCATGCTCTTAATGCAATGAAACAGGAAGTTACTGTAACTCAGGCATGCAATGTCCAATCTGCCCCAAACTTAATATGTTTGATAAGAGTTCTAGCCTGAACACTACGTGCCTATATTCAGTTATAGTCATAGCGCCACCTACTGTCAACAGGAAGTGACATGTTTAACACTGTGATACACTATTATCAACACACTAAAAAGCCATTGAGTGCTAAAGTAGTTAAAAACACACTCAAACATGCTAGCAACACTTACTTAATGCTAAAGCATGTTGTTAAAGACATAAAACAGGAAGTTGTTGTAATTCATGTAAACAATGTCCAATCTGCCCCAAACTTCACATGTTTGATAAGAGTCCTGGTCTGAAGATATATACATGCCCATATTCAGTTATAGTTATAGCGCCACCTCCTGACAACAGGAAGTGACATGTTTAACGGTGTTACGGACTCCTAGCAACTATTAAAAAGCGTTAGCAAGTTTTAAATAGGCTAGGATCATGCTAGAATCATGTTAAAACATGCTAGCAACACTTAGCTAAGAGCTAAAGCATGATATTAATACAAAGACAAATTGCTGTAACTCATGCATACAATGTCCAATCTGACCCAAACTTAATATTCAACATGCTACAAACATAGTAAAGCATGCTAGCAACACTTAGCTAAAATGCTAAAGCATGCTAATAATACAATGAAACAGGAAGTTACTGTAACTCAGGCATACAATATCCAATATGCCCCAAACTTAACATGTTTGATAAGAGTCCTGGCCTGAACACATGCCCATGCCCATATTCAGTTATAGTCATAGCTCCACCTGCTGGCAACAGGAAGTGAGATGTTGCACTCTGTAATGAACGCAACATTTTAGAAATATCAACAAGTGTTAAATAGGGTAGCAACATGCTAGAAACATGCTATAACATGTTAGCAACACTTAGCTAAGTGCTAAAGCATGTTATTAATGCAATGAAACAGGAAGCTACAGTAACTCAGGCATACAATGTCCAATCTGCCCCAAACTTAACAGGTTTGATAAGAGTCCTGGTCTGAACACATTTACATAACAATATTCAATTATAGTCATAGCGCCACCTACTGTCAACAGGAAGTGATGTTTAACACTGTGATACACTATTAGCAACACACAAAAATAAGCCAGTGAGTGCTAAACTTGCTAAAAACACACTCAAACATGCTAGCAACACTTACTAAGTGCTAAAGCATCTTGTTAAAGCCATGAAACAGGAAGTTGTTGCAATTCCTGCAAACAATGTCCAATCTTCCCCAAACTTCACATGTTTGATAAGAGTCCTGGCCTGAAGATATCTACATGCTCATATTCAGTTAAAGTCATAGCGCCACCTGCTGGCAACCGGAAGTGACATGTTTAACACTGTGATGGTCTATTAAAAGCACAGCAAAATATGCCATATTGTGCTAAATATGCTAGACACACTTTCTAAGTGCTGCTGCATCCCTATTAATGCCATGAAACAGGAAGTTGTTGTAACTCAGCCATACAATGTCCGATCTGCCCCAAACTTCATATGTTCGATAAGAGTCCTGGCCTGAACACATCTAAAGGCCAATATTCCATTACAATTATAGCGCCACCAGCTGGCAACAGGAAATGACTTGTCTTACACTAACTCAAGCATACCATGTTCAATCTGCACCAAACTTCATATGTTTGATAAAAGCGCTGACCTGAAGACGTCTACATGCCAATATTCAGTTATAGGCATAGCGCCACCAGCTGGCAGCATGAAGTTTGGCACATCTAAATGACTTTGATATATTCCTCCTAAATTTACTATGTTAAAAGCATAGTGCCCACCGTTCGCTGTTTCCCTAAAGCCACCGGTCGGCGGTGAGCCCGGGTGCGAGGGCCCGTTCATCGCTGCTTGCAGCTTTAATTAGGGCCCGAGCACCGGTGGTGCTTGCAGCTTGGAATTGCTCTGTTTATTATTATTATTATTATTTTTATTCTTCTTCTTCTTCTCCAAAATGAATCGCATTTTTGAGGGCCTAAACATGCCCGAAAAGTCATGAAACTTTGCACACGCATCAGAACTGGCGAAAATTTACATCTGATATGGGTTTCAGAAGTGGGTGTGGCAAAATGGCTCGATAGCGCCACCTATACACTTTCAGCGGAGTGCGCCTCGAGCTACGTTTCACGTACATGTATGAAAATTGGTACACACATGTAACACACCAATACCTACAAAAAAAGTCTCTTGAGGCAAAATCCAAAACCCAACAGGAAGTCGGTTATTTTTAATTTTTTCCAGCAAATTTTGTCTCATTTTTGCCATTTCCAGGCGTCGTATTAAAACGAACTCCTCCTAGAGATTTATTCAGATCAACACCAAATTTGGTCAGTCTAATCTAAAGCCCTTTGTGACGTTAAATTGCGAAGATCTAGAGTTTTCACTGGAGGGCGTGTCCGTGGCGCCTGTCAAATTTCGATGATTCGCCATGAAAAAGGAAGTTGTTATAACTCAGCCATACAATGTCTGATCTGCCCCAAACTTCACATGTTTGATAAGAGTCTGGTCCTGAACACATGCCCATGTCATATTCAGTTTTAGTCATAGCGCCACCTACTGGCAACAGGAAGTGACATGTTTTACTCTGTAAGAAACTCCTCCTACAGATTTATTGAGATCAACATTATATTCGGTCAGTCTAATCTAAAGGCCTTTGCGATGTTAAATTGTGAAGATCTTGAGTTTTCGTTGAAGGGCGTGTCCGTGGCGGCCTGACAAAGTTCGATGTTTCGCCATGGGAATAGAAGCTGTTATAACTCAGCCATACAATGTCCGATCTGCCCCAAACTTCACATGTTCGATAAGAGTCCTGGCCTGAACACATCTAGAGGCCAATATTCAGTTATTATCATAGCGCCACCTGTTGGCAACAGGAAATGACTTATTTTACACTAACTTAAACATGCAATGTCTGATCTGCACCAAACTTCACATGTTTGGTAAGAGTACTTGCCTGAAGACATCTAAAGACCAATATTCAGATATAATCATAGCGCCACCTGTTGGCAGCAAGATATGTCATGTCTTACACTAGCTCAAGCATACCATGTTCAATCTGCACCAAACTTCATATGTTTGACAAAAGTGCTGGCCTGAACACATCTACATGCCAATATTCAGTTATAGACATAGCGCCACCAGCTGGCAGCAGGAAGTTTGGCACATATAAATGACTTTGACATATTCCTCCTAAATTTACTATGTGAAAAGCATAGTGCCCACCATTCGCCACCGATCCGATCGGCCCGGTGAGCCCGGGTGCGAGCACCGGTGGTTCATCATTATTGCTTGCAGAATTTTGCAGCTTTATTATTATTATTATTCTTCTTCTTCTCTCCAAAATGAATCGCATTTTTGAGGGCCTAAACATGCCCGAAAAGTCATGAAACTTTGCACACGCATCAGACCTGGCGAAAATTTACGTCTGATATGGGTTTCAGAAGTGGGTGTGGCAAAATGGCTCGATAGCGCCACCTATACACTTTCAGCGGAGTGCGCCTCGAGCTACGTTTCACGTACATGTATGAAAATTGGTACACACATGTAACACACCAATACCCACAAAAAAGTCTCTTGGAGCAAAATCCAAAACCCAACAGGAAGTCGGTTATTTTTAATTTTCTCAGCAATTTTTGTGTCATTTTTGCCATTTCCAGGCGTCGTATTAAAACGAACTCCTCCTAGAGATTTATTCAGATCAACACCAAATTTGGTCAGTCTACTCTAAAGGCCTTTGCGATGTTAAATTGTGAAGATCTTGAGTTTTCGTTGAAGGGCGTGTCCGTGGCAGCCTGACAAAGTTCGATGTTTCGCCATGGGAATAGAAGCTGTTATAACTCAGCCATACAATGTCCGATCTGCCCCAAACTTCACATGTTCGATAAGAGTCCTGGCCTGAACACATCTAGAGGCCAATATTCAGTTATTATCATAGCGCCACCTGTTGGCAACAGGAAATGACTTATTTTACACTAACTTAAACATGCAATGTCTGATCTGCACCAAACTTCACATGTTTGGTAAGAGTACTGCCTGAAGACATCTAAAGACCAATATTCAGATATAATCATAGCGCCACCTGTTGGCAACAAGATATGTAATGTCTTACACTAGCTCAAGCATACCATGTTCAATCTGCACCAAACTTCATATGTTTGACAAAAGTGCTGGCCTGAACACATCTACATGCCAATATTCAGTTATAGGCATAGCGCCACCAGCTGGCAGCAGGAAGTTTGGCACATATAAATGACTTTGACATATTCCTCCTAAATTTACTATGTGAAAAGCATAGTTCGCGGAGCCTGAGCCCGAGCCCATCGCGGACAGAGAGCCAGAGCAGAGAACCAGAGCGACAGTGCTATCGCTAACGGGAGCGACAGTGCAGAGATCGCCACGGAGCTCGATCCTATAGCGAGTCCCACCAGGTGCGAGTGCCGGCCACGGAGCCCACGACGGTGGATGTTCCAGTTGGGCGTGAGGGTGCTGAGGACAGCACCGCCCACAGCACTGCTGCTGAGGGTGAGCAATGCCTGATTTGGGGGACATTCTAATATGGAACTGGATTTGAATAATTTCACTAAAGATATTGAAATGGAACTTCCTGCCTGCCCTGAACCATCTGTCTACCTGGAACTATTTACCTGCTGGAATTTCTCACCCACCTCCCTCTGTTACTCCATCAAGCAGCCCTGCTGCTTCAGCATCTTCCTCGGACACCCTTTTAATATTCTATATACAGTGGATGCTTAAACTAAAGTAATTCCCGGTATATTTCTGACTCCAGATGTCTTCAAGCACTGCGCTGTGTTTCACATGAAGGACAAACAGATTTTCCAATTATTACAAGCCATGCAACACATCCAGTGTGTCCGTCCCAAGTTTCTGTAGACACGATGTGGGGGCCCCAAA
>NW_026128717.1:0-7183 GCF_022985175.1 Labeo rohita
TCCTTAATCAATCCTTTTGCCAAATTTGAACATAAATATATGCATCCAACAACTTTAAAACACATGAATAAATGAAAATTAAAAAAATTTAAAAATTATGTACCACAAAAGGCATGTATGAAACTTGTATTGTGATGATTTAAAACACATTTTGAACACTGTTTAGTTTATTAGTTTTTATAATAAAATAATTATAATAAATAAAACTGTCATATAACAAGCCATTTGTATTGATGGATTTTGTTGTTGTAGCTACATAAGCATAAGGGTGAGCCACTCTGATGTTCTACATTCATCAGCCACAGATCAGCAGCTCAACAATCAGCTTCCTTATTTTTAATTCTTTAATGAAATGCACATGAGGATGAAAACATAGAACAGACCATTGTTTGCATGTGCTTTAATTTTTTAGTGAATGGCAAGATATCACAGTGCAACATTGTTTGTGGGAATTATAAAATACTGCACTGCTTCCTGAAAAGTTGACATAATACTAAAGGAATAGTTCACCAAAGAATTAAGCGTTTGACTTGGACTGGAGTCTTGTGGATTACTTGTGGGTTATTGTGATGTTTTTATCAGCTGTTTGGACTCTCATTCTGACAGGACTTATTCACTGCGTTCACTTTTTAAAACATAGTGGCAATTAGATGTAATGTGTAATGGCTTTAATATTATGCCAATTTTACATGTTGAGCTTGTATTGAGGAGCATATTTTTGTTTATTTTAAAATGCAATGACTGATTTCTTTTGGAACTCATGTGAATATTGGTTATACAGCGTGACTGTCACTTCATTTTAGAACCTCTGAACCTTGTCATAGCAGTAATGACAAGGACAGTTCCAAGAAAAATAACAGATAGCATTAGATGTCATAGTTGTTTTCAGTTACTGTATTATAACTTTATTATAACAACACATGCATTCAGCCTGTGATGATGGCAAGACGATAAACACATTAAAGGGTTTATTTCCTGTTTTCCATTCACCCTTTGAGCCTATATCAATATGTTGCAACAGGACATACAGGACTGCTCTAAACAGTCTAGTTGCACAAGTAAACTAAATAAGAGTTAAGGGCACTGCACACAGAAGAAAGTTCAGATCGGGTTTGATTTCCTGTGTTTTCGCATCCGTAGCATTTTGAGAGGTGTTTTGACAGTTCAGAGCCACTGTACAAGCGAACGCCAAAATCCAGAATTGCGTCCATTTTGTCTCACAGCACATAACACTGTAAAGGTCCTTGAACACTGAGTTCACAGAAATTAGTGGTCGTCTTTATAATATGTGGCTTCAGTAACGCTTGCAAAGCATCAAAGTTTACTGAATGGTTTTTTGTTTTTTTTTTTTTGAATTTTTATATTGACGAATACGATAAAACGTATATAAAAATTACAGACTCAGTGTGCAATGACCTTTTGCCTGTAAAAGCCTTAAATAGTTAGCCCAGGTTAAATAGTTTTACTACAATAATAACTTAATAATGTTATAGGATATTATAGTAATAATAAGGTCAGTAGGGGAGCGCGGGACACAACATAACACTTTCTGAATTTCTCAGTTTTTGTAAATCCACGTGGGATTCAGAGTATATTTTTTTATACTTTTATGTCTAGTACAAATATGTCGCTTTGTTTGTATATGTTTTTCGTTATTTACCTCAAAATAAAGGAAATGAAATGTAACAACATGCCTCGTGGGGTACATTGTAACATGAAGGGCACGTTGTAAAATGACCATAATGGCAGTGCTGTACAGTTACGAAAAATCAGGTCTGTGCGATGAATAAATGTATCACTGTAGCACTTGTGTGATACAGTTTCGCATGTTCATAACACAGCCGTTTAGTAGTGTGAAGTGATTTCGTTGTTTGTGTGTGATTATACTTAGTATGATGATTTTTAATCGTGGACGGTTACAATGTTTCCACAATCTCCTTTTGAAGAAATATCATAGTATTGTGCTACAGCGCATATTGCAGTTGCAGTTCTGGTGCATCCACCTCACCTAAACAGCTGATTTTGATTGATTTCGATTTGATAGGCTACTGTCAAGAACGCATAAGGTTTACACATAAACACAGTAAGCTATGTCTTAAAATGAAAGTAACCCTTTGAGAGAGAAATGGATGCTCTTAAAGCGACAGAGCTAAAATTTGTCATTATTTACTCACTCACATGTTGTCCCAAACCTGTATTAATTTCTTTCTTGTGCTAAACACAAAAGAAGATAATATTTTGACTAATGTGGATAACTAAACAGTAGCTGGTACACATTGGGTAATAGAGGGGGAAATACTATTGTTAAAAAATACTACTGTTTGTTTTATTTGTATATATGTGTATTTGCAATGTATATCTTTGTTCTAATTTTCTAATAACAAATATAAAATACAAAGATTTTTATCTTCACCCACTTTGGCCCAGATGTCTGCCATTCTATTTTATTTTATATTTTGTAATCTTGAAAGCCTTTTTTTTTTATAGTAAAGCCAACATGACTCATGATAAAATCATGAATCGTGATATTCCTGAAAAAAATTGTGATATGATATTTTTGCCATATCGCCCACCCCTAATTTGTGCTACAACTGTTTGGCCTGCAAAAAAGTTAACGTACAGCCCTGTCGTATGACAGTTTAAAATGTTATCTGATCGAATGAAAAAAAAAATGTGCATGACAAACTAGAACATTTTGTCAATAAAGAAAAATTATTAACTTTTTCAAATAAAATAATGCCGTTTTTTAAGAATTAAAAATAATCTAATTATTTTTTCGACACTGATTGTCAGTCTTTATTCACCTGTTTCTTTTGGTTACTTATTAACATCTATAAAAGTAAAGAGTGAAAATTACATCGTTGATGTCATAGAATAGCATAGTTTAATTTAAGCATTGAATTAAAGGGACTCTATACAAGGAACAAGGGTCTTATCTAGCAAAACAATCATCATTTTCTAGCCTGTGTAGCCGCAGACCATCAGAGTGCCCATGGGCGTGCCCTGTCCACCACCGAAAGTGCCTACAATGGGCATGTGAGCATCAGAACTGGACCATGGAGCAATGGAAGTGTTATGAGGAGTGAGGGACGAGAGGCGAGCGGATCCATACGCAAGCTTTTATTACATTGGCGAGACAGATACATAGTCATACAGGCAGGGTCGAGACAACAGCAAGCAGGTATATATTAGGGCGATGCACAATAGAAGTCCGTGAGTCAGGCGTGGGTCGAACAGGAGCGAACGGGAGCAATACAGGGAATCCAGAGAGAGTAAACGATAGTCCAGGCGAGAAGTCAAAAACACGGGAACAAGGGAAACTAGGAACTCGGGAAACTAGGGAACGCTAACAACACAAAACAATCTACAACAATTCAACAATCCATGAAGTGCACTGGGGAGGACCGGGGTTTTTATAGAACGCCTGATTGGTCACGGGGGCTGACGCAATCAGAGCGGTGGAGGATGGGAGATGCAGTCCGAGATGCAAAGTAACAGTCAGAGTGTGTAGGTGAAGCGAGAGTGACATCTGGTGGTGAGTGGACAACGGGACACCGACCAGATTCGTGACATAGCCCCCCCCCAAGGAGCGGCTTCCAGACGCTCGAAGGAAACAACAGTCCAGGGAGTGGTGGGGTGGGAGCGAGACAGGGCGAGGGCTGGAGGACCAGGTCCATGTGGGAAGCCCAAAGATTGAGGCAGGACCGACAGAGCAGGTACCCTCCAGGGCGGGGCCGGAGGCGGAGCAAGAGCCCTCCAGGGCGGAGGTGGAGCAGGAGCCTTCCAGGGCGGAGCCGGAGGCGGAGCAGGAGGCGCAGGAGCCCTCCAGGGCGAAGGTGGAGCAGGAGCCCTCCAGGGCGGAGCCAGAGGCGGAGCAGGCAACGCAAGAGCCCTCCAGGGCGGAACCGGAGGCGGGACAGGCGACGTCAGAGCCCTCCGAGGCGGAACAGGAGGCGGGGAGGTCCTCCAGGGTAGGAACAGGAGGCAGAGCAGGAGGCAGAGCAGCCCTCCAGGGCGAAACAGGAATCTGCGTCACGGTCTGGGACCTGGGGAGAACAGTGACAGAGGATGCAGACAGAAAAAGGGAGAAGCAGAGAGTTTAGCAGTTAACGCCCCCTCCATAAGAGGTTCTACGGCAGGTGCCGACACCTCTGGAGGCATTGGCGCAGCTTCTCCGATGGGGAAGGCCTCTGGAGCAGACTTGAGACCAGACGGGACCTCTGAAGCAGGCTTGTGATCAGAGGGGAGCTCTGGAGCAGGCTGGAGACCAGAGAGGGGCTCTGGAGCAGGCTTGAGATCAGAGAGGGGCTCTGGAGCAGGCTTGAGATCAGACGGGAGCTCTGGAGCAGGTTTGAGGTCAGACGGGAGCTCTGGAGCAGACTGGTGAACAGACGTGGCCTCAGGGGTTGATTTGTGAACAGACGTGACCTCAGGAGCTGACTTGTGAACAGACGTGACCTCCGGGGCACAGTGTGCAGCCCACACACACCAGATGGCAACCGCCATTAAAGGAAGAGCAGCAGCGGGAGGTTGTGGTGGGTCCAGTACGCTGGCTATCATGATAGGCCGTGATCGTGGGATATCAGACGAGGCATGGCACGGCTCTGGAAGGTCAGACGAGACGTGACTTGGCTCTGGACAAATAGACGAGACATGACGAGGCACTGGGAGGTCTGATGAAACATGGAGAGGCTCTGGGCCGTCAGGCGGGACGTGACTTGACTCAGAGCGGTCAGGCGGGATGTGGCTTGACTCTGGGCGGTCAGACGAGACATGGTGAGGCTCTAGACAGATAGACGGGATGTGACGGGGCTCTGGAGGGTCAGACGAGGCGTGACTTGACTCTGGGCGGTCAGACGAGGCGTGATGGGGCTCTGAGCCGTCGGGCAGGATGTGACTTGGTTCGTGGTGACCAACTGTGACTTGACCTGCTTCATGAAGATCAGTAGTGAATTGACTTGGCTCATGAAGATCAGCAGTAACTTGACTCGGTTTGTGACGACCAGCTGTAACTTGGCTTGGTTCATGGAAATCCGCTGTAACATGACTTGACTCAGGGACAACAGCCTTGACGTCGCTGGACTTGGAAGCTTGACTGGACTTGGAAGCTTGACTGGACCTGGAGGCTACAGCCGTAGCCTGACTTGACTCTGGAGCAGCGGCTGAAGTTTGACTTGGCTCTGGAAAAACAGCAGCAGCTTGGCTTGGCTCTTGGAGATCCGTTGTAACGGGATTTGGCTCCTGAACAACAGGGCTTGACTCAGGAACAACAGCTGTAACGTGACTTGACTCAGGAACAACATGGCTTTACTCGTGGGGAACAGCTGTGACTTGGCTTGACTCAGTGTCTTGACTTGACTCTGGGGTAGCCGCCGTGGCATTAAGGAGCGCCATTCTAGCTGCCCATACCGTCACTAGAGGTGTGTCCAGCACGTGGGCCATCATGGCCACAGGTGGCATCCGGATGGCGGCCATATTGTGGAGTGGCTTGGGGACGGCGGCCATCTTATGCAGTTGCTTGGAGACGGCGGCCATCTTGTGCAGTGGCTCTGGCGTGGCAGCCATCTTGTGCAGTGGCTCAGGAAAGATGGCTGTAATTTGACTTGAGACAGAGGCAACAGCTGTAATTTGACTTGACACAGGAACAACAGTTCTGGCTTGATTTGACACAGGAAACACAGTTTTAACTTGACTTGCCTTAAGAGGAGTTCTGACTCGCCTTGACGCAGGAACAGCAGCTGTAGCTTGACTTGACTCAGGGGCGGCAGCTGTGACTTTACTCGACTCAGGAAACACAGCTGCAGCTTGACTTGACTTGGAAACTTGATTTGACTCAGGAAATGCAGCTGCAACTTGACTGGACTCGAAACTTGACTTGACTCAGGAAATGCAACTGCAACTTTAAATGGCTCTTGTAGGGCGGCTGTGACGTGACGGAGCACTGTTCTCGCCGCCATCTTGTGAACGGGCTCCACCGTCGCCGCCATTGTGTGGACGCGCTCCGACGCGGCCGCCATCTTGTGCGTGGGCTCTGCTGACGCCGCCATAGCTCGAGCACGCTCCGTCACGGCCGCCATAGCTCGAGCACGCTCCGTCACGGCCGCCGTTTCACGAGCGATCCAGGCGGAAAACCTGTTTGTGGCGTCGTGATCCGGCATTACCGCCAATCTGCGAGAGGGGTGCGCGGCTGCTCTGTCTGCGTTGTCGCGCACCTCCTTTGCGACCCCCACAGTACACGGCGAGCGCACACACAATAACGCAAAGTTCAAAAAGGCAGCCAAAGATGAGTCTAGCCTTTAACGGCTCGTTCACGCCGTCACAGAATATCTCAATCTTAGAACAGTCCGGTAGGGTGGAATAATTGGAAATAGAAATGAACTCACGGATGTAACGATCCAGTGTGTGTGATCCCTGTTTGATCCTGAAGAGTGTTCTGTCTGTGTCCATATCTGTTGACTGTCCGGGGGTGAAGCTGCTGGATCCTGTTGTGATGGATTGTTCTGTTATGAGGAGTGAGGGACGAGAGGAGAGCGGATCCATACGCGAGCTTTTATTACATTGGCGAGACAGATACATAGTTGTACAGGCAGGGTCGAGACAACAGCAAGCAGGTATATATTAGGGCAACCTAATATCAAAACACACACAGTTCAATAATGTTCCTGCCAAGCCTGGATTCTGTAAGTATAGATTTTACATGTTCCACAAATGCAACTTAGCTTTGATAATTCACAGTTTGTTGTTTGCAATTATAGGGAAGAAATAATCATTCAGAATATTTGTTTCAGGTGAGCACATTTTGTCGTGAAAATGAGCACAATTATGAAGCCCCAAACCTGCAAAACAAAAAAAATGTGGCAAAGCAACATGGACCGTAATATTTGAGGATTCTGTGGATAAAGACGCACTTCTCTCTAAAACCGCTGCAGACTTCTCCACCAGCACCAACTTTCAAAGTTGTGCAGCGAAAGCATCGGGTCATTTGTCTCGTACTTGATGTCTCAGGAAGCATGCAAGTATGCAGAAACATCAATTAAACTTTAAAATAAAAATATTCAATATATTATAACCTTCCACGCTCTAATATGAGCTTAATCATTTTGAAACCGAAGGAAGCATAAAATTGATATCACAAGAATGTTTATTATTATTATTTTATTATTATTGCACCCATTTTCTAGGG
>NW_026128718.1:0-7175 GCF_022985175.1 Labeo rohita
TTTGCATGTTTGAGTAACTTGTTGGAGAAGTCACACAAAATTGCATCAAAGTTGGACCTATAGGAGGCACTGCAACGCCTCAACACTGTAGGGATCAGTAAAGTTCAGTAAAGTTCAGAATTATTATGAATCTTCTTTGGTGGATGTCAAAACATAATATGACTTCGATACATAAAAAAAAAAAAAAAACGTGGCTTCCTCCACCCAATTAAATTTCAGAAACTAATAATTACATCACATTTGTGCCAAAAGTGCATTTTTATCACATTCCATATACTTTTCTATGTATATTAACATGTTAACACAATGTTTCAAAGTTCTTGCTAATTAATTTTTTTTTTCTGCTTGTAGGTGAATGCTTCACTTGGAATGAACATTTTCAGTATAATAACTGCAGCCATTGCCATTATTATAATTTCACTGGGCTTGGTTATGGGGCCAAATTACTATTCACAGAGAGGGTATGAGGTATGTCATCACTTTTATAAGATTTATTTAGTAATTACTATAAGATCACTGTGTGGACAGTACAGACGCATTAATCTCATCTGTTCATAATTTACAGTGCAAGAAGGCATTGACATTGTCTGTTAATTGTAAATTTAGTTCAACTTGACCTATCAGGGTCAGATTTACTAATGTGTAAACCCTCCTCTGGCATTAAAAACTACTGTCAGCATTTACTAAAACATTAGCAATGCAAATTTGTAAGAGTTTCCATTTCAGGCACAAAATTATTTAAGTGAATCAAGCAATGTGATTTGCAACAGACAATTTACTGCTATATCTGTAATGACCAAAAAAGTACATCTTAATCCAGATGCTAGTTTGCGCTGCAGATTGTGTTAGTCATTATGGAAATGTAACATTGCGTTTGTGTTCTTCAATGAAATTTCCACTCTGATTGGGGCTTTTAAGTGATTGTGCTGTCATGCTAATTTGTCTTGTTTAGTAAATCTGGCCATAAAAATGTAAAATTACTATATGAACTTCACAGATAGTAGATTCTGGACTGCCTAGCATTCAATGTACCGGTGCAAGTAGTAATGATCATTGATTTTAATTTTTTGTGTTAATGTTGATTTTTCTCTCAGGCTCTTTTCAGGGGAATCAGAGGTGTATTGTTGGTATTCGCCATACTTGAGTTTATCATCTCCATCTGTCTGTCAGCATTTGCCTGTAAAACCAATGTCTGCTGTTATCCTTCTCAGGTGAGAAATGAGCCAAAAATTAATCAGAACTTCACAAACTTATTTGTGTTTGTGTGTGTGTGTGTGTGTGTGTCAACTGAGCCCACCAGAATCAGATATAAAATGGAAACAGCTCCCAGATAGCACACATACATCTGCAAGAGGTCTGTTAAAGATCTCTTGATCTAGAAAACATCTGCTCTGTACAGACATCTGTAAGTTTTACATACATTCTAAATCATAAACATCTTAAAGACATCTAATAAATGTCTATTTGACATCTGATAGGAAACATCCTATTGACATTTTGCATGTGAGCAAACAATCCAAAAAAAAAAAAAAAATGTTGTGCAGATATAAATGCAGATGTGAAATAGACGTCTCCGAGTTGTACTTGCCATATAGCACACGTCCCTGATAGCACACGTACAGTACAGACCAAAAGTTTGGACACACCTTCTCATTCAAAGAGTTTTCTTTATTTTCATGACTATGAAAATTGTAGATTCACACTGAAGGCATCAAAACTATGAATTATCACATGTGGAATTATATACATAACAAAAAAGTGTGAAACAACTGAAAATATGTCATATTCTAGGTTCTTCAAAGTAGCCACCTTTTGCTTTGATTACTGCTTTGCACACTCTTCTGGCATTCTTCTGTCAGGTTTAATAAGTGGGATTTCTTGCCTTATAAATGGGGTTGGGACCATCAGTTGTGTTGTGCAGAAGTCAGGTGGATACACAGCTGATAGTCCTACTGAATAGACTGTTAGAATTTGTATTATGGCAAGAAAAAAGCAGCTAAGTAAAGAAAAACGAGTGGCCATCATTACTTTAAGAAATGAAGGTCAGTCAGTCCGAAAAATTGGAAAACTTTGAAAGTGTCCCCAAGTGCAGTCACAAAAACCATTAAGCGCTACAAAGAAACTGGCTCACATCCGAGTCACCAGCCTCAGAAATCGCAGGTTACCAGCAGCTCAGATTAGAGACCAGGTCAATGCCACACAGAGTTCTAGCAGCAGACACATTTCTAGAACAACTGTTAATAGTAGACTGTGTGAATCAGGCCTTCATGGTAGAATATCTGCTAGGAAACCACTGCTAAGGAGAGGCAACAAGCAGAAGAGACTTGTTTGGGCTAAAGAACACAAGGAATGGACATTAGACCAGTGGAAATCTGGGTGCTGCGCCAGATGACCTGGCCTACACAGTCACCGGACCTGAACCCATTCGAGATGTTTTGGGGTGAGCTGGACCGCAGAGTGAAGGCAAAAGGGCCAACAAGTGCTAAGCATCTCTGGGAACTCCTTCAAGGCTGTTGGAAGACCATTTCAGGTGACTACCTCTTGAAGCTCATCAAGAGAATGCCAAGAGTGTGCAAAGCAGTAATCAAAGCAAAAGGTGGCTACTTTGAAGAACCTCGAATATGACATATTTTCAGTTGTTTCACACTTTTTTGTTATGTACATAATTCCACATGTGTTAATTCATAGTTTTGATGCCTTCAGTGTGAATCTACAATTTTCATACTCATGAAAATAAAGAAAACTCTTTGAATGAGAAGGTGTGTCTGTACTGTACATCACAGAGATGTCTATTTGATGTCTGCGTTTACTTCTGCAAGACAAATAAGTAAAGCGAAACTATGAATAAGTAAAGCGAAACTAAAAGGCATTGGGCTGACAAGCCTCTCTCATCTAAATGTCTCAGAGATGAACGTGTGCTATCACGGTATGTAAAACCGACATGTTACAGACGTCTGTCAGATATTTGAGCAACCTCAAATGCTTTACTGAACAAGTGATTTCTTGCAGATATACTTGTGCTATCTGGGACACTACGTTAGAATACAAATATTTATTTCTTATATTCTTTAATCTCAAATGTTCTAACACTCAGTGTTTGAAATTATGTGAATGTAAATAAAGTGAGCTTAGCTTATATTGCATCCCCAGACATTAAACTTGCAGCACTTGCAGAGATACCCAGCCAGCAATGACATGTGGGGCCCAGATGAGGGCTTCATGGGCGGCAAATGTGGGCCCCATTATGGGCTTGCACCCGGGATCCACATTGGGGCCAGCTGTGGAAGCCCAGACGTACTAAAAGTGAGACCTGTAAGGGTACTGCATGGGTCTTAATTGGGCAATTCATGTCAGACCGATATGGGCCCCACCTGCCCAAATGGGACCAAAGTGGGCTCTGCAACATGGCTACCCAGATGGGCTTTAAATGGGATCTGTAAGAGTCTTATGTGGGTCCTAACTGGGCAATTCATGCCAAACCCATTTGGGCCCCACCTGCCCAAAGGGGTTTAAAGTGGGTTTGCACCCGGGATCCACATGGGGGCCAGCCGTGGATGCCCAGATGGGTTTTAAGTGGGATCTGTAAGGGTCTTATGTGGGTCTTAACCGGGCAATTTGTGTCAGACCCATTTGGGCCCCACCAGTCTGAAGGGGTTTAAAGTGGGCTTGCACCCGGGATCCACATGGGGGCCAGCCGTGGATGCCCAGATGGGTTTTAAGTGGGATCTGTAAGGGTCTTATGTGGGTCTTAACTGGGTAATTCATGTCAGACCAATTTGGGCCCCACCTGCCTAAAGGGGTTTAAAGTGGGCTTGCACCAGGATTCAACCGTGAATGCCCATATGGGCTTAAAGTGGGCTCTGTAAGGATCTTATGTTGGTCCTAACTGGGCAATCATGCAAGGCCTATCTAAGCCCAACCATGCCAAATGGTTTAAGGAAACAATCTAAGAAAAATTAAAAATGAAGAATGAATATAAGTACAAGATAAATACAAGACACTTGATGCTTTGAACTGCAAGAAATATATTAAATTGAACAACAAAAATTATCTTTAAAAAACAATGTCACAACATACAGGTAAACTAAAAAAAAATATTTTAAAAAAATCTCTGAAAAAAAAAAACTCCAAAAAATACAATACAAAATACACTCATGATATATGACATTAAACAACAAACATAATCTTTAACAATTTAAATTTTACAACATACCGGTAAATAAATCAAAAATATATATTTTTTAAAAATCTCTGGAAAAAAGAAAACAAAACATCTCTCCAAAAAATACATCCAAATACACTCATGGCGTTTGTGTTGTCGACACTCTTAGGGCTCTTGCAGCCCCCCCACCCCCACCGGACACGAGGCCAAGCCAACGCCCAGGAGGACCAGGAGGCCCCGGCAGCACCCCCCGACCCCCCACCCCACCAAACCTCCCGGCCACCCCCTCCAACCCCCTCCCCACCAACCCACCCGGCCACCCCCCACCCTCCAAAACCACGCAACCCACCCACTCACCTGCTCATCCACTCACCCATATTCATCCAACCCACTTTCTCAGTCACTCACCCGCTCAAACCCTTGGACACCTACTCACTCATTTACCTCCATCCGACCCACTCGTCCATTCTCTCACACACACTTGCTCCCTTACTCATTCTCCTCAATCTAACCCATTCATCCATCCTCTCACTCATTTACTCACTCAGACATTTTGTGCACTTGATTCACTCACTAATTCACTCCCTCCACCAAATTCTCTCACTCATTCCGTGAGCTCAGCTCACTCACTCCCCCCTCCCTCGACCCAACACACTCTCCTACAGTATCCTTGACTCACCCCACCAAACTCACTCCCCACACCACCCGGAGACTGACTTGCTCAACTCAACTCGCTAAACCACCACTTATTCGCCGACTCACTTTACCCAGCTCATTCATTCGTTGAACCTGCGACTACCCGCCAGCACCGGCCAGACAAGTACCAAAGGTCCCCATTATCCCGACAGGACCCCGCACCACCATAGCCCCCCAGAGAGTTCCGCAATCACCGCACGCCACCACCACCCTGAGACCAAGCCACCTAGAAGCGGTGGCTTCCACCCACAAGATAGCCAAGGAGCCAACCTTACCCCCAGGACAAGCCCCCCACCACCACCCCACCAGGACCTGCAGATCGAGGTCCCTACACTTGTGTTCCCAGTTCAAACCAAACTTAGCGCATAAATATGCATATATGTGTTCCCAGATCAAACCCATGCCCACTTGGCCCATAAATATGCCATTCAAGACCCATATATGTGTTCCCAGATCAAACCCATGCCCACTTGGCCCATAAATATGCCATTCAAGACCCATATATGCATTCCCAGATCAAACCCATGCCCACTTGGCCCATGCCTGTCCCTTATGGGGCCCATGTAATCAGCTCATATGGGCTTCCTATGTGGGACTCATACTACAAAACCTACATGGGACCCGCTGATTTCACCCAGCCAAAGCCCATGCCCACACAGTTCCCATGGAACCCGTAGTTAACCCATCTGGGCCCCACATGTCATTGCTGGCTGGGTAGTTTGTGGTAAACAGTGTTTACTGTGAACTGAATTGCCCTGAAAACATACTGCATAAAACTTTCATGCCACATTGTTTTGCATGCATAGATTTAACCCCATGAACACAAATTCATAATAAAAATAATTCTTCATGTTGTTGTAGATGGTATATAACATTAAAACCATTTTTTTTTCATCAGGTTATTTGTTGATGACAGAATGTATTCTGGGCAAATTTAGCCAATTAGAGTGTGCACAGATCTGCATTTATTTATTCAGCCCTGTGCAATTATCATTTTCACGTCCTGTCCACGTTGTTTAATTAGCAAATGCATTTGCACCCATTTGTGCACCTGTGGGCGTGCTGGTCTGAAAACGAGGTGTGTTTAGACAAATTTTTGTCATGTTGCTATTTTAGGCAACTCAAATAGGCTGCACTATTGATCAGCTGAAACCTTGTCTAAAGTCAATGGCGCAATATATATTACATACTTTCAAACTGTGCTTGGGATACAGTGCATTTAATCACTCACCACAGAATGAGTCTAAAGACTTGTTTGATTTAGTTTACATCCATTGTCCTCATTTGTAAGTCACTTTGGATAAAAGCATCTTATGTACTGTAATGCTAAATGTAAATGAAGTCATAAAATCAGAGACTGATTAATTGTGTGTGAATTATCAAAGACTGCATGTCTCTTAATAGTGTTTAGCAGCTGTTAGCAAAACTTCATGTATAACTGCTTCAAGAACAGCAACTTTACCATCTGCTAAGAAATGTCATGTAGTTTTCAGTTGTGAAATCAAGAGATCCACACCAGAACATTTCAGAAGGATTTCTGTCATTTGCTTTTTCCTACTTCATTTAAAATACTCTGAGGTTTATAAACATGTAATACTGAAAATGTCTGCCAGTGTTATTGCACGTGTCTCACAGTAAGAAGGCATAAAACACTGTGCATTTTTTCCAAAGGTGCAGTTTGCTCAGGTTTTACCTCCACAGCCCTCTGATTTCTGGCCCAGTCATTTCCAAGATCTTAACAGCTCAGAGGTAAGAGACACTTGATCCCCAGTTTAATTGGTCTTTGAGTAAAATGGTAGTCAAAAAAAATAAAAAATATACCATATGTGTGTGTGTGTGCATGTGTTTCTTGCAGATTCCTGTGGCCAGCAGCTCCTCCATTCATCACCAGCTTGCAGACGCTCCTCCACAATACAGTGAATACCAATAAATATAAATAAGTGGACAGTGTTCCCTTATGAAACAAAATACATGGGAATGCATTAGAAAACATAATACAATATATTAAATAATACATTCTGTAAATTGTTTTAGAAACTAGTGCTTATGTTTTTCCATCATGCTGCAATATGTACTGCACCACAATTTTACATGTAATAGCTTTATTAAAACACTCAATTTCTATTTCAAGAGTTATTGCTTAGGTTTACATTAGCTGAACACAAATATGTTTATTTAGTACTCTCCTGAATAAACTATTTCACATAACAAATGTTTACATAAATTCCACAGGACAAAATGAATGAATTTATATCAGCTGCCCTACTCAAACATTTACATACCATTGAATCCTAATACTGTCGTTTCCTGGATGTTC
>NW_026128719.1:0-7170 GCF_022985175.1 Labeo rohita
TCTGAGCAAGACTTCGTTTCATGAGGCAAGATGCATAAAAACAGTTTTGGCGATCCTAGAATGCATTATAAGAGCGTTTCATGCACTGAGGCTCTAACTAAATTTGATATTCATAAAACTTCTAACACATCAAGAAGTGTCTTTCTGTATTACAAATAACATTCCTTTCATGCATATGAAATATTTTTAATGTGGGTCAGCTTCATTCATGAAACTGCATATACTAACGTTTTCTGAGTGAGAAAAGACGTTTTAGAGCATTTCTGAGCAAGACTTCGTTTAATGATATAAGATGCATAAAAACACTTTTGGAGATCCTAGAAGGCCTTATAAGAGCGTTTCATGCACTGAGGCTCTCACTAAATTTGATATTCATAAAACTTCTAACACATCAAGAAGTGTCATTCTGTATTACAAATAACATTCCTTTCATGCATATTAAATATTTTTAATGTGGGTCAGCTTCATTCATGAAACTGCATATACTAACGTTTTCTGAGTGAAAAAAGATGTTTTAGAGCATTTCTGAGCAAGACTTCATTTCATCAGGCAAGATGCATAAAAACACTTTTGGAGTTCCTAGAAGGCCTAAACGAAGCGTTTCAAGCACTGAGGCTCTAACTAAATTTGATATTCATAAAACTTCTAACACATCAAGAAGTGTCTTTCTGTATTGCAAATAACATTCCTTTCATGCATATGAAATATTTTTAATGTGGGTCAGCTTCATTCATGAAACGATCCCGGTTACTTGACTGTAACCGTGTTCCCTGAGAAAGCGGAACGAGATGCTGCGCTGCTCAGCGCATTGGGAACGTCTTTAGTCGTGACCAGCTGTGAATATTGTGTATAAAAACGTCGAAGACAGACCGGAAGGGATATATATAGCCTCGGCAGATGACGTCATAGGACGCACCTGTGCACGGGGCTATAAATAGATGACCCACAGGTGCATCATCAGGATATTTTGTCTGAAGAGCAGTCCCGGGACATCTTCAGCACGGCAAAATAGCGCAGCATCTCGTTCCGCTTTCTCAGGGAACACGGTTACAGTCAAGTAACCGGGATCGTTCCCTTTCGAAAGCTTCAGTCGATGCTGCGCTGCTCAGCGCATTGGGAACGAGAATACCCACGCCGCCGTGCTTGAGCATGTCTGGACCCCCACGGCTGTGCAGGTGTGTTTCACAAGAACGCAAGAAGGCCTAGACATTAACTTGATGTCGACTCAAGGACATGAGAGCCCGGAGTGGCATGAACATCCAAACTATAAAATCTTATGAATGTGTGCGGAGAGGACCAACCTGCCGCATCACAAACCTGTTGTAGGGGGCGCCTCTCGCCAAAGCACTAGAAGAGGCGACTCCCCTGGTGGAGTGAGCTCTAAGACCTATAGGCGGAGCTTGACTGCGCGCCTCATAGGCAAGAGCAATAGCATCCCTGACCCAATGAGACATAGTCTGCTTGGTGGCAGCTGCTCCCCTGTTATGAACACCATAACAAACAAAGAGTTGCTCTGACTTACGCCACTGGCTAGTGCGGTGGACGTAGGCCTGAAGAACACGGACTGGACACAGTCTATGAGATTTCTCCTGCTCCGGCGTTATGAACGGTGGAGGACAGAAGGCTTCTAGAATGACCGGATGTGCAGCCGAGAATGGAACTTTGGGCAGGTAATCAGGGTGAGGATGCAGAATCACTTTAACCATCCCTGGGGCAAAGTCTAAGCAGGAAGGAGAGATAGACAGGGCCTGCATATCCCCAATTCTCTTCAAGGAAGTTATTGCCATGAGAAAAACCATTTTTAGAGTCAGAAGTTTATCAGATGCTGATTCTAAAGGTTCAAAGGGGGTTCCAACCAGACCCTCAAGAACTATAGCTAAGTCCCATGAAGGGATCTTGGTTTTCACTGGAGGCCTCAGTCTCCTAGCCCCACGAAGGAAGCGAGAGAGCAGAGGGTGACTCCCGAGTGGTGCCCCATCAATCAGGGCATGGCAAGCCGAAAGAGCGGCCACATAGCCCCTAAGAGTAGCAGGACACGTGCCTGTTGACAATTTCTCCTGCATGAAGTCCAGTACTGAAGCAATCTGGCAGTTAACCGGATCTACATTATGTTTAACACACCACCTTTCAAAAACACCCCATTTAGCGGCATAATTCTTCCTAGTGGAGGGAGCCCTAGCACTTAGGATGGTCTCAATAACAGCAGGCGAAAGCCCAGTGTCTCTCAGTTGGTTCCCCTCAGGGGCCAAACGTGAAGATTCCACAGATCGGGCCTGGGATGGAATATCGTTCCCTCCGCCTGAGACAGAAGGTCCCTCCTCTCCGGAATCGCCCACGGCGAGCCGTCGAGGAGAGATATTATCTCCGAGAACCATACTCTGTTCGGCCAACGCGGCGCTATCAGCAAGAGGCAAGACCCTTGTTGGCGAACCCTGGCTAGAACTCCCGGGAGCAGAGAGACTGGGGGAAACGCATACAGGCGCATATTGGGCCATGAGTGCGCCATCGCATCCAGACCCAACGGAGCTGGGTGACTCAGAGAGAAGTAGAGGGGACATTGCGCAGTCTGCTGGGAGGCGAAGAGGTCCACCTCCGCTTCGTAAAATCTGGTCCAGATCTGTTTCACTACCTCCGGGTGGAGTTTCCATTCCCCGTCGGTAGTGTCTGTCTGGACAGTAAATCTGCTCCCACATTCCACTGCCCTGGAATGTATACTGCCCTGAGTGACAGGAACTTGTCCTGGGCCCAGAGAAAAATCTGCCTCGCTATTCTGTTCAGGTTGCGTGAGCGCAGACCTCCCTGGTGATTTAAATAAGAGACTGCCGCTGTATTGTCCACCCGCACCAAGACATGACAGCCTCTCAATTGGTGGAGAAAATATTTCAGAGCCAGAAATACAGCCATCAGCTCGAGGCAATTGATGTGCCAATCGAGCTGATGGCCCTCCCATTTCCCTTGAGCTGGACGGCCTTCCAAGACCGCTCCCCAGCCTACCAGGGAGGCGTCTGTCGTTAGCAGTCTGCGACGACACGGCGCCCTAGAGTGGGACCCAAGGTGAGGAACCGGGGTCTGAGCCACGGAGATAGTGTACGAAGCCCGCGGCGCGTCACTTTTATTTGCCTTCGAGGATTGGCTCTTGGATGAAACCCTCTGGCTTTTAGCCACAACTGAAACGGTCTCATGTGCAACAGCCCCAGAGGGATCACCGTGGATGCTGATGCCATAAGACCTAGCATCTTCTGGTACTGATGAACAGAGTGCTCTTGGCCTAGCCTGACCTTGCTCATGGTCTGCCGAATGGTTTCGATCCGAGCGGGAGACAGTCGTGCCCGCATCGTGATCGAATCCCAAACGATCCCGAGATAAGTCGTTCTCTGGGCAGGAGAAAGAACACTCTTGCTGGTGTTGAGTCTCAGCCCTAGAGAAACCACATGAGCTAACACGATGTCTCTGTGTTGGAGCGCTATCTCTCGCGATTGTGCCAGTATCAGCCAATCGTCGATATAGTTCAAAACGCGAATGCCCTGGAGTCGTAACGGAGCCAGTGCTGCATCCATGCATTTTGTAAATGTGCGGGGTGACAAGGCTAGGCCGAATGGAAGAACCCGAAATTGGTACGCTTCGCCCCCGAAAGCGAACCTCAGGAATTTCCTGTGTTGTGGCAATATTTCTATGTGGAAATATGCATCCTTTAGATCGATCGTGACGAACCAATCGTGATGTTGAATCTGCGTCACGACCGTCTTGACAGTTAACATCTTGAACTTGAGCGCTTTGACTGAATGGTTTAAGCCTCGAAGGTCTAAGATTGGACGCAGCCCCCCATCCTTTTTGGGAACCAGGAAGTATCTGCTGTAATAGCCCGACTCTCTCTCTGGAAGAGGAACATGTTCTATGGCCTCTTTGCTCAGAAGAGTTTGTAGCTCTTGTGACAGTACGTGCATCAGCTCCGGTTTCACGGAAGTGAAAACCACGCCGTTGAAATGCGGAGGACGACGGAAAAATTGGATTCTGTATCCTTTCTGTACTGTGCTTAATACCCACGCAGAGATGCCTGGCAGAAGTTTCCACGCTGCCAGACTCTCCGAGAGTGGTATTAATTTTAATACTTCCTTTTGAGGGGATGTTAGATGTTCCGCGTCCCGAACGACCGTCGGAAACAACGGTACATCTAACACTCCGCTGGAAACCGCTGCCCCCGAGGCACGAGAGGTGGCGGGGATGATCTTGAACGCGCCCCATCCCGCGGGGACTACCCCCACCAGATCGGGCGCCAGACCATCAGGACTTCCGCTTTTTGTTAATAATAGTCCTGAGGTCTGGCTTGGGAGGTTGCTGAGCGCGGCGAGCCTGTCCCCAGTCTCTACGAGGGGGAGCACGCTCAGCCACGCTCTGCTTTTTAACCTCCCTGACTTTTGAAGGACCGGGCGGGGCTGGGTGGCAGACGGCCCCTCCCTTGAGTGCGGCGAGGAAGAAACTGGACGAACGCTTCCTCGTGTTTCTTCACCTCTTTGAATCTGGTGACTACGGTGCTCACCGAGTCACCAAACAAACCAGAGGGAGAAACAGGGGAATCTAACAGAAACACACGATCCTTCTCTTTAATGCCTGTTAGATTCAGCCACAGATGCCTCTCCGTGCTGACCAAAGCGCTCATAGAACGACCGATGGCACGGGCCGTTTGCTTGGTCGCACGAAGAGACAGATCTGTGGCTCGACGAAGCTCAGAAAATGCTTCCTCGTCGATGGTACTGCCCGCACTAAAATCCTTCAACAGGTCAGCCTGGTATGCCTGTAACACAGCCATAGTGTGCAGCGCAGCACCAGCCTGACCTGCAGCTTGATAAGCTTTACCCACTAAAGACGATGTCACACGACACGGTTTAGTGGGGAGGGTAGGTTTCTTTATCGAAGATGCGGATTCGGGCGAGAGATAGCTCGCGAGCGTCTCTTCAACCCGAGGCATCTCCGTATACCCCGCGACTTTGCACCCACGATAGTCGAAAAGTCGACGTCGAAGGCACAAAGATGCGAGAAGTATATGGTTTACTCCATGACTTAGCCAGCTCATCATGGAGGTCCTCGAAAAAGGGGAGAAACTGATGTTGTTGTTTCTCCCCCTGCCACCGGACAGAAACCTATCCTCTAGCTTACTATGTTTGGGGGTCTCTTGTTCGCGTGGCCAGTCAAGCTGTAACCTGGCAACCGCGCGAGTAACCACCTCTAGCAATTCCTCAACAGATTTCTTCCCAAGGGAGGAATGCTCAGAGGCTGGCTGCTCGTGCTCCGAAGAGCCAAGAGATATGTCATCCCCCTCGTGAACCGAAGAAGCACCGGAGCGCGCTTCGTGTTCACGAGAAGAGATGTTAGGATCTGATGACGCGACAAGCGAAAAGGACGGACCCGTCTCTTGCTCGTCATTCAGATCCATACGAGAGCCCCACAATGGTAATGCGGGTGCGGACTGGAAATAGTTCAGACGGGAGCGAAGCATCTTAACTGTGAGCTGGTCACAATGCTCGCACCCGCCTTTCTCTATAGCCAGAACCGCGTGCTCTTCCCCCAAACAAACAAAACAGTAATCGTGTGCATCCAGCTCAGACATGGGACGTGAGCATGGAGGAACACAACGCTTACTGATTTGTTGACTCATTCTTTACTTTTAAACTCCAAAAGATAGAGAGAAAGAAAGAGAGATTTTCTGCACACTGCCTGTAACAAACTAACTCCTAACAAAGAGAGTAGAGAGAGAGAGTTCAACACACACATGCACAGAATGGTCTGAAGACAAAAGACCTGATGATGCACCTGTGGGTCATCTATTTATAGCCCCGTGCACAGGTGCGTCCTATGACGTCATCTGCCGAGGCTATATATATCCCTTCCGGTCTGTCTTCGACGTTTTTATACACAATATTCACAGCTGGTCACGACTAAAGACGTTCCCAATGCGCTGAGCAGCGCAGCATCGACTGAAGCTATGCATAAAAACACTTTTGGAGTTCCTAGAAGGCCTAAACGAAGCGTTTCATGCACTGAGGCTCTAACTAAATTTGATATTCATAAAACTTCTAACACATCAAGAAGTGTCTTTCTGTATTGCAAATAACATTCCTTTCATGTATAAGAAACATTTTTAATGTGGGTCAGCTTTATTCATGAAACTGCATATACTAACGTTTTCTGAGTGAGAAAAGATTTTTTAGAGCATTTCTGAGCAAGACTTCGTTTCATGAGGCAAGATGCATAAAAACACTTTTGGAGTTCCTAGAAGGCCTAAACGAAGCGTTTCAAGCACTGAGGCTCTAACTAAATTTGATATTCATAAAACTTCTAACACATCAAGAAGTGTCTTTCTGTATTGCAAATAACATTCCTTTCATGTATATGAAAACATTTTTAATGTGGGTCAGCTTTATTCATGAAACTGCATATTTCTGAGTGAGAAAAGACGTTTTAGAGCATTTCTGAGCAAGACTTCGTTTCATGAGGCAAGATGCATAAAAACACTTTTGGAGTTCCTAGAAGGCCTAAACGAAGCGTTTCAAGCACTGAGGCTCTAACTAAATTTGATATTCATAAAACTTCTAACACATCAAGAAGTGTTTTTCTGTATTGCAAATAACATTCCTTTCATGTATAAGAAACATTTTTAATGTGGGTCAGCTTTATTCATGAAACTGCATATACTGTTTTCATATACTAACGTTTTCTGAGTGAGAAAAGACGTTTTAGAGCATTTCTGAGCAAGACTTCGTTTCATGAGGCAAGATGCATAAAAACACTTTTGGAGTTCCTAGAAGGCCTAAACGAAGCGTTTCATGCACTGAGGCTCTAACTAAATTTGATATTCATAAAACTTCTAACACATCAAGAAGTGTCTTTCTGTATTGCAAATAACATTCCTTTCATGTATAAGAAACATTTTTAATGTGGGTCAGCTTTATTCATGAAACTGCATATACTAACGTTTTCTGAGTGAGAAAAGACGTTTTAGAGCATTTCTGAGCAAGACTTCGTTTAATGATATAAGATGCATAAAAACACTTTTGGCGATCCTAGAAGGCCTTATAAGAGCGTTTCATGCACTGAGGCTCTAACTAAATTTGATATTCATAAAACTTCTAACACATCAAGAAGTGTCTTTCTGTATTACAAATAACATTCCTT
>NW_026128720.1:0-7167 GCF_022985175.1 Labeo rohita
CCATTTCAATCATGCTTTTGTTAGGATCATTTTCCAGCATGCTGCAAACCACACAGTAGTCCTCTGCATTATCTATAAAAAAAAATCTGTTAACATTAAATTGTTAAATTAAATTAAATTACAGAATTACAACAGCACGCACCTCGACATCTAAGAAGTGTGCAGGCTATTTTCATGCGTGCTGATTTGACTGCCTCAGACGTAGTCTGAACATGGCTGATCGTTCCAGTCAGCAGGTATTGTTCAGCAAACTGAAATATTAATTGACAGATGATATTAATCCAATCCATTATAACATTTTATACCTAAAGTTAATTTTGCAAACATTTGAACACATACATTCAATACCAAAACTCCACAACTGCTGGAATCCATCTGTGGGTTGTGTTTTAGAGTCTGTAACTGCCACTGGGCTGGTTGCTCATCACACATTCTCAGTTTTAAAAAATTCCTAGATGGTCAAGATTTTTAGAAGCGAATAGCATTAAATAACATTTTAAACAAAGAATGATTAAACAGTTCTAACAATATTACCTCCAGTTCCGCAGAATTTTACGTTCATAAGTAGCTTCATTTCCCATTGGGTCGATCAGAAGTAGTGTTTTTTCAGACATTTTGACAATCTAGAAAGTAATGTCATGTAATCATAAACAAGTATGGAATATTTTTAGATCACCACTTACAACTACAGGAAGCTGCATGGTATAGACAATTTCAATCTCTGAAATACTTCTTGGAAATGGAATAAATAAACCTTTAAATTATTGACCTAAAGCAGGGATAGGCAACGTCTGTCATGGAGTGCTGATGTCCTGCAGAGTTTAGCTCCAACCCCGAAAAAAAAAAAAAAAAACTGCCTGTAGCCCTAGTAATTCTGAATACTGAATGCATCTTTGTCAAGTGCTTCTTAGCTTGGTCAGGTGTGTTTGATTAGGGTTGGAGCTAAACTCTGACGGACAGCAGCACTCCAGGACCGACATTGCCTATCCCTGACCTAAAACATTAAAGAATGTCTGCAGATTTCGAAGAAATGTAGTCCCACAGTTAAAAAGAAAAAAATAAGAAGTCCAAACAACCCCATACGGAAATGTAATATATGACATATATGTACCTATATCAGAAGTGCTACTCTCATATATGTTAAATATAGGGCAATATATTATTATCACATATATCCATTTTCTGGATATATGTAGATATATGTTTATAACATATATGAATTTCCCATAGTACAATTTGTATATAAACATATATTGAAAGTATATATATGTTTAACTTTTATATGGTATTGTATGTTATGACCATATATGTTTACAATATATATCAAAATTATATATTGTATTGTATGTTATGACCATATATGTTTACAATATATATCAAAATTATATATTGTATTATATGATATGACCATATATGTTAACAATATATATCAAAATTATATATGGTACTCTATGTTTTGACCATTTGTTACCAATGTATATACTGAATTTATACAAGTTTATTAACCATATATGCCTAAAAGATACTGCTTATTGTAAATCATATAACACAATTCATTGCTTAACTTTATTAATTGTTTCAATTTAGTTTTCTGGGGGAAAAAGTAGAGATGAATATATAACCTGTTCAAAAAATGCCAATGTACTAAAAGTTACTTGTAGGAATGTATTATAGAGTTATTGAGGGGGGGGAAACACTTTATGTAACTGTTTGTCCATATGTGCTCTCATCATCAATGAACTAAAATGCATTTTATTAAAATACATGAGCGATATGTGAACGTCACAATAGCGCTTTTGCGCATGCGCCAAAATTCAAACACGCCCGCGCTAACGGCAGAGTCTGAGCAATGGCTGCGGCTGAACAAACAGTCATCTGCGGCAAGATGTTTTTCTTAGTGGAAGGATAACAAATGTGCCAGTACCTTCACATAATAAACGACAATGATTTTATAGACGGGCACGAAGACAGATCAACATCACTGAGTGGAGCGGATGAAACGCCCTTGAATGTGGCAGCGGTGCAGGTAATTTACGCTAATTTACTCAACGCTTTATTCCTACACTAATATTACATATAGAAACTAAGTGTTATATGATTGTTTTGGTCTGCAAGAGCCTCTGTCTCTATATAGATCAGCTAATGTTTTAAATATTCCCTGTCATTGTCGTATATATGATGTTATGATTACAGCTGCATTGATGTGTTTTGCAATTTGCTCGCGTTAAAGTTAATTTTAGCTTTTGGGTAACAGGTTAATCTGTATGGAGATACTGTGAGCTCATTGTTTTCACTTGATAAGCAATGCCACGTTTGGAAATTATTTAAAGCTGTCTGACAAAAATAATGGATGAAAATTATAATGTTTATCTCTGAGATGTAGTCTAGACTAGAACTATAAAACTGCACGAAATTGAATTATTTAAATACAAGCACCTTGAATTCATATAGTAAATGACAGTACTTGGTTATATTGCACCAAGTGCATTGACATGTCAGTGACATGCCTAGAGTGGGTGCATAAGCACATGCATGTGCATATTGCATAAAGGTACAGTAAGTTACACTAAAGGATGTGATTGTGGGGTTTTAAACATATGGTTAATTTATCGTAGTAAATTTTGTTCATATCGTTGCTGATAATTGTGCTATTCTTGTTTGTGTCCCATGAAAAGGTAATGAGTCCCGAAATTCTCAGAAAATAGAAATGGAGGCCGAACCTGCAGATGTGGATGGCAGTGATGTGAATGATGGAGCATCTACACAGAAAAGGTTAAATATTTTATTGAAACCAAAACTAGCATCTGCAATATACATGTAAACAAATCAAATCAACAAAATATTTTAGTTAAAAATGTGTCTCCATGTACTATTTAATACAATTCTAGTGCATTTAATCTATTAAATAACAGTAGAGTGAGTGAGTTTTGGGATATGGTTAGATTTAACTTATTTTAGTGAATGAAGTACCACATTTCAGCTCTCATTTTGTTAGGGTGGGTACACAAAATATGATTGTATCCTTGCTTATAGAAAATCCTCAATCTATCTGCTTTCTAACAGCTTCATGTGGCCGTAAACATTTATTTTTAACGTGGCTTTAAGCACTATAGATTATTAAAGTTTCACTTTGACTGTGACAAAGGCAGTAAATGTGGTGTTTATATGGAATAATTGTAATATTTATGGTACAAATACAGAGAGAGTCCCCATATCAGTAGGAAAGCGATCAAATGAGCATCTTCCATCCGAAGACTTGTGTTGCATACAGTATTTGTGTTAAATACTGTAAATTGATAAACTGTTCAGCGTGATGACATTTAATGCCTCAGACAGGGCCTGTAGTCCCATTTAGCAGCATGTTAGCAACCACCTTTTTTAAGAAACATAACAGTTTAAAAATAAATAAATAAATAAAAATCAAGAGTGGGGTTTAACTGGTGTGTTTTATGTCATAGAATAAAACGTGAAAATATTATGAGTTTGTGTAAACCGCAGACCTTATTTTAGGGGATTTAATCAAAATTGTCATTCAAAAACCCATGTCATAGTTCCACCCCTCTATTTCTTTTCTCCAGGCCACATTCTCGATGCACATATTAGGTATTATGAATGTAAACACTTTATTTCATTGATGCTAAATAGCAAATTAAATTGTAACCTCAGCTGTGAACTCTATCATTGAGCATTTGGGTTACTATAGTTTAGTTCTTCATGTATATAGAGACATATTATTTGAATGGGCATGCAGGCTGTGCTCTGTCGTTGTTCTGCCATGTCCTTGTGGTATCTGGGAATATTTTACAACTACAATTTATAATTATTACATAAATAATGAGTATTCTGCAGTTTTAAAATAATCTTTAACTTTACCAACCATGTTTAATACTCAGTATATTTGTCATCTTATAGTAGTTAATCACTTTAAGATATAGGCACAGTTCGAACTAAAAACCTAAATTAAACTTTGGTACAATGTTGGATTGCAAGATTTAAGCAGGTTTTATATTTTAATATCATGTTGACTAAAATCAAGTTTAGTTTACTGTACCACCCAACACTACCAAAGCTAAAAAGTTGCTTTTGAATGTGGTGCATTTCCTGAAATCATATATGGTTCAGAAAATGTATTGTAATTATCTTATAAAAACCTAACTTTTTTTTTTTTTTTTTTTTTTTTTTTACAGATGCTGGAATCCAGAAATTTCTTCACCTGGGGCCTACTGGGGATGGCAATAAACAAAAAACTAACCAAGCTGTGGGAATACAAACCTGTAGACCTTTAGCTGAACCACTATAATTGATGTTCTGTTTCTTATGCCTGTTCAGTGTTTTGATCAGTTATATATGTAATTGTTTCTTTTTTGTCCTGTTTGATTGTGCAGGTCAGTAACTTTTTTTTTTCTATTTAAATAAATTCTGTTTAAATAAAGATGCTTCTTTGTGTAGCTTTCTGTACCATTTAACATTTAAGGCTAAAGGTGTGAAATGTGCAATGCACTGCAACTTTGTAGAGTGTCTTACATGTGTCTACAACCTCTATTTAAAGATCAAAGATCACATATTAAAATATTAAATATATGAAACCGTATATTTCATGCATATATGTCTAATTTGTATACAACATAATAAAAACATACATATATCTCACATATATTAATAATTATATACATTTCATATATGGCAATACATGTATTATACATACATAAACATATATTTTTGTATGGGGTAGACTTATATGTCAATATATGAAATTGTTCCATTTTCTAATAGGAATCATATATGGATATGGCATATATAAACATGTATTCAATATATGGGTATTTCATATAAGCACATATATTACATTTCCGTATGGGACTGTAAATAACTGCATAATAGTGAACAATAATGTTTGAACAATAGGCCAAGATTACTAAAAAAAGAAGTATCATAATATAAATTCACTTGCAATGTACTTTAAAAATGCATACACACCACAAGAATCCAGTGTGCTCCAACATTCACAGGGCACAGCCAAATGTCTTCGGCGGGGAACTTCATCTGTGAAAAGTGTTTAATAAGTTTGTGATGGTTCAAAAAATGTAAATAATACCTACTTTATTACTTTTTGGAAAGTGAAGTTACCTTGTTTAGGCATCTGAACTGTCCAGCAAACAGTGAAGATGAAACAACTGCACAAAGCTGGTGTACATGGTTCTGAAAAAAAAAAAACACTTATAAGTACTGTATATAAAAATAAAAGAAGTGTTCCTAAATAAGTATACATTCTACACATACCTGTTGTTTCTCAATGACCTGGTGCAGGTATGCATCAATGACCTATATTAAGAAAAACATACATGAACAGAAATAAACTATTTGTTTTGGTAAAAAACAAACAAAAAAAAAACCTTTATCAATTGTGTGACTTTTCAACCCATTCTCACTCCCGAGGCGTCAAAAACTGCAGAACGGTCAAGCGCCTCTAGCGTCACTATGAAGACGTCAACGGCGCCCCTCGGCGTCACTATATCGACGAACTGGGACCTACATTGATTTCAATGGGAAACTTTTGGCGTCAGAACACAGACGCGAAGGACATGAGATGATCGCTATGAAATCACGTTCAGGAAGTCTCATTCAGCACACATCGCGATATTTGCCATCAGTTTACGTGTGCTGCAGGTTGGGTGAGTAGTCGTAAATACGCTGTCTTAATGTTTGTTTTAAAATGTGTCCTGTCTTCTTTATTAATCAGATTAGCGCCGTATGTTTATTCGCTTAATTATATCCGTCTTTGCGTTTCATTGCGTTTAACTAAATGAACACACCTGTTAACTGAGGCGATTAAACTCTGTCTGTCACGTGACATGTCATAGACCTTCATCAGTTTTATATTCATATCAGGGTCAAAGATGTAAGTTGTATTTGTAGTAAAATCATAGTAACCACAACACTTACAACAGTTGTTGCAAGTTGTACTGTGATATTTTAAGTTAAAACACAGTAAACATGATGCTTACCATGTTTTTACCACAGTACCTGTAGTTGTACTGTGATATTTTAAGTTAAAACACAGTAAACATGACGCTTACCATGTTTTTACCTCAGTAACTGCAGTTTTACTGATATTTGACGTTGAAACGTATTAAACATGACACTTACCATGTTTTTACTCCAGTAACTGTAGTTGTACTGTGATATATGAAGTTAAAACAAAGTAAACATGACACTTACCATGTTTTACCACATTAACTACAGTTTCACTGTGAAATTTAAAGTGAAAACAGTAAACGTGATATTTACCATGTTTTTACTACAGTAACTGTAGTTTTGCTGTGAAATTTGAAGTTAAAACACAGTAAACGGGACACTTGCCATGTTTTTCCCATGGTAACTGTAGTTGTACTGTGATATTTGAATTTAAAACAGAGTAAACATGACGCTTGCCATGTTTTTGCCACAGTAAATGCAGTTTTGCTGTGAAATTTGAAGTTAAAACAGAGTGAACAGGACAATTACCATGTTTTTACCACGGTAATTGTAGTTGTACTGTGATATTTGAAGTTAAAACAGAGCAACAGGACACTTACCATGTTTTTACCACAGTAACTGCACTTTTGCTGTGGCAGTTTCAGTAAAAAAGCACCATAACCACAACACTTCTTATGCTTTTACTGCAGTATCTTTAGTTTGACTGTGATATGTATAGTAATAGCACAGTGATCACCAAACTTACTATGGTTTTACCACTGTAATGCTAGTTTTGATGTGCTTTTACAACAGATACCACAGTAATCACTACAATTACTATTCCATGCTTGTACCTTTTAATGTAAAAAAAAAAAAAAAAGGAAAATGTTGCTCACAGATCATTATTAACATTCTCTATATAATTGTTTTTTCTTTCCTTTTTTTTTTAGCTGAGGAGACCTAAAGGAAGCCGTCAGTCCAGTCTTGTTTGTGGAGGGGTCTTCATTTAGAAACAGAGAAGACAGAAAGCTGCGGAGGGAGACATTTGCAGTGGTCTGTGTTAGTTTTACCCTTTTATCAAACATTCCTGCTGTTGTAATTTGTACAGCATATATAAGATGTATAACATGTTGTTTCTTAAACTTTTGCCTTGTCCAAATACTCACACTTGCAGTTTTGCACCTTGTCTAATTATATGACGTATTTCCTGTT
>NW_026128721.1:0-7166 GCF_022985175.1 Labeo rohita
TGTTGGACAGGATAGAAACTGTAAGAGAAGATCTGTGATGTGGACCTGTTTGAAGTGACTGTTATATTAAAGGTAAGTTATACTGCTGTTTAATCATTTTTCTGAGATTGTGGGTCAGTATGATTTGTTTGTGCGTATCTTGTAAGCTCTTTTCAGCTCTTTTTACAGTCAGAAAGCAGCTAGCTTGTAATGCTAACAACACTAGTGGACTTGGTGATTGTGAAGATTATCAGACAAGAAGCTTTAAATTGTTTTTTTTGTTTGTAATATAATTGCAACTCTAATAATAAAATAACTAGTCTGGGAAGGTTTCCACTGAGCACAGTATCCTGACATGCAAGTGCTGTTAAATATCATACTGTTCTGCTTGGTTTAATAGAGATCAAGATCTGCCCTTATTGAGATATTTTACACCTTTCTGTTTTATTTTTTAGGTTTTGCTGTATTTAAGAATATATATTTGCAGTATTTGCAGTAAGTACCAAAAAACCATCTCAATATATTTTTACAGCTCCTCTCTCAGGAGCTCTGTGAAGAACAGGTTGATTTTGGCCTGTCTAGTTAATATTCATGAGCCTCTCTTCTGATTGGCCTGTTATTTTCTGAGTGACACACCAGGCCAACCACAGGTAACTAGGGTCGTGTATGCTGTAGCCTGCTGTGGCTTGGTGATACTCACAAGTAAGGTTAATAGAAACACCAGTAATGATGGTCACTGCTGAGGGAAATGTTGTTCGGCCATACATGTTTGAGCTAAACTCAGACCCTGAATCGTCGACGACAGGAGACAACCAGCCACCTCCTCAAACGCGCTTACAACACAATGTTTTAGAATGGTAATTAATGTTGTTTTTTTTTTTCAAACACAGAATGCAGTAAGCTACGTAACTATTGCTTTCCTACTGATACAGTAAGTTGACGTGCCACTGGTCTCTTATATTAATGTTGTTCAGAAACCTGTGCAATGATGTAGTTTCATGACATCTATTGACTGAACAGCGTTTTCTTGACATGTTTCCGTGTTGCTGTTTCTCACCAATGGCATGGACGTGATGTTGTCTGGGGGTTTGGCAAAAGGAGGGTGGGACAGTGGCGGTGCTCGAGGTGGGGACTGAAGGCAGTGACTGTGTAGTCTGGACGTCACATTTTTACAGAAGTCACAGCCAGGAAATTTGAGTTTTGACAATATGGGACCCTTAACTGTTCCCTCCTGGTGGAATGACCTGCCCAATTGATCCGAGCAGCTAATTCCTTAACCATCTTCAAGAAACGGCTAAAACACATCTCTTCCATCTTTATTTGACCCTCTAACTCTAGCACTCTCTATTGTAATTCTATTCTTTACAAAAAAAAATACTCTATTCATTTTCTAACATTTTGTTTTCTTAAAAAAAAAAAACTAAGACTAGTTTCTTTATTTTTTTGCATTCTATTTATTTGTTTTCTTTCTATTTATTATATGATTAACAAAAAGGGCCTCTAACACTAGCTTGCTCTATTCTTTTTCTGTTCTCTTTATTTTATTTATTATATAATTAACAAAAAAAACGTCTCAGGTTACGTATGTAACCCTGGTTCCCTGAGAAGGGAACGAGACACTGCGTCCTCTAGGGGGCGCTAGGGGGAACGCCGTCAGCGTGACCCGTGTCTGAAGTCTACATACAAAAACAACAACAAAGTTGGCCGGCGACAGCCTATGACGTCACTACCGGTGCGACCACAGTATAAAAGGACACCGGTAGAACAGAACGCTTCTTCGTCTGAAGCTCACATCCTGAAGCATGGCCCCGAGCCTAGAGGACGCAGTGTCTCGTTCCCTTCTCAGGGAACCAGGGTTACATACGTAACCTGAGACGTTCCCTTTCGAGGAACTCGAACTGCGTCCTCTAGGGGGCGCTAGGGGGAACGGTTATACCCACGCTGCCATGCTGAGGGGAGTGCCTGACTTCCGGAGAGACAGGCACTAAGTACCAACTCCCTAGGCCTTAAGGGAGTCGCCCCTAGGATAAAGTGACGGCTGTCAGTGACATATCCCCTACGGCCAGAGCTTAGGCTGCATACCCAACTTACCTGTAGGGCAGATATCGGCCCGGGGTAGAGCCCAAGCTTGGAAACAAAGTATTCCTTTAAGGGGATACGGCCAGAAGCCTAGGATACCCAGGTTGGCCTGTCACACAGGAGCTACTGCAGCCCTGCACGACTCCCTCAGAAGTCGTGTACAGAACGCAGGTGGTAACTCCCTGCTCAACCCGGTTGAGCGAGCATAAAATGCGCACCGGAACTAGGGCGCGTAAAAACCGTTCTTTTAGCCTGGCAGAAGCTCTGGAGATGGACCCGAGACGACCGGGTTTTAGACCACCTCGAGAAAGGGTACGAGCAATAGCGCGTGAATCCCTACCATAAAGGATTTTAAAATGGACGCAGAACACCGGTGCCTTCCATACTACAGCGTGGATTTTAGAAAAGTGCCCAAAGGTTAACGTGTGCACTTACCATATACATGGATTTGAGAAAGCGCCCCCAAACGTGTGGGCCTACCATAAAAATGGATTTTAGACGTACCGTTGAGAAACGGTGGAATAAGAAGACCCTCAGGGTGAGGGGAGCACTGCCGGCTTAACAAGGTTCTAAGGGGAAGGCAGTAGGGGCGCATCTAGCTGCCCAATAGGCAAAGCTCAAAGCAAAACCCTCAAGGAGAGGGAAGCACAAAGATGCCAAGCAGATAGAGGCCGCGGCTATCTATCCACTAAAACTGCCAAGAGCCGATACACTTAGCCACACAGGATAAGGCAGTGTATCGCGACAGGCTTCTACTCCCATGGACAGGAGGAGCCACTGATCCCCCAAGGGGGACGAGCTCAGAGACCCTTTCCGTAGAAAGGGGAGCATCACCGCGCCCTGTACAGAAGCCTTGGATGAGATCTGACCCGCGAAAGTTCCCTTTGGCCTGGGGAAGGCAGTAAGGGTGAACCTCAGTTGCCCAATGGGGCAATGCTCAGGTAAACCCTCGATGGGAGGGGAGCACCTTATGCAGTAGCCGCAGCTAACTGTCTAATAATACTGCCCTGAAGCTGATATACGTACCAAGAAAAGGTAGTGTATCGAGACCGGGTTCCACTCCCAAGACACGGGAGGGACACCTGATCTCTCCAAGGGAGACGAGCTCTAGCAAAAACCCTTTCCGCAGAAAGGGGAGCATCGTCGCACCTTCCCAGGAAGAGATACGGGGATCAGAAATGACGGGGAGCCACTTCTACAAGACTGCACAGAAAGCAGTCACATCCCCAGCCCTCAGGCTGTTCTGTGGGTAACCTCTCAAGGGGCATAAGCCCTTCTCACCCCACACAGACCTATGCTTACCTCCTTGATGGGCCCTGCTCTACCAAGACCCGCAGAGCCTTGGGACCAAGGGCCGAGAATGCTTAGCTGAAGGCTCCTCGGAGCACTCAGAGGGTTTCCACAGAAACAACTCTGATTGAGAAACAGTGAAATAGCGTGACCAAGCCCACTCCTCGGAGGGGCGACCGCTAGATCACCAGATGGCATAGCTAGGAGGTCTGTGTGAAGGGCGGAAACCCCGCAACCGAAGCCCCTCAGGGCGGGGCGAAGACAGAGGGTCTCAACCCGGTGGTCAATGTGTCTGTCCAAAATGTCCAGGGGCTCCCTGTGAAAAGAGATTCTGAAGAGCTTACCCAGACGCAGGACCGAAGTCCTAGTTTTTCTCAGTGCTGTAAAGGGAACCTGAAAGCTTCCTATTCGAAAACAGGAGGCAGACCCAGGCAAGCAGCCCATAACCATGATTGAAGATCAGAGGGGGGTGCTCGAAGAGGACCTACCAAGGAAGGCACAAAAACAGGACCCAATTGTATACAGCATGGTAGACACATTAAACATGAGTCGTACTCACCCCACCATGGTTCCTGCGGATAACTCCAGAAGACTCAGAAGATCCTTCTGAGAAATCATCCAGACCATTACTATGACCTGACAGGGGAGATTAAGAGACTAGGTTATAGGGGAGTAGACCACACAGCAAATCATAAAAAATGGGCTGTCTACCCCGCTTTCATTTTTCGTAGGGGAAGACAGCACTCACCTGGTCACCTCAAAGAGATCGCTTATTAGAAACCCTAAAAAGGGGAGCGACCACCGAGCTAGAAATATGATTCCTAGAGACATGAAAAATGGATCGAACTCACCCATCCATGGTTCCCGCGCATCAAACTGTGAGAAGAGGCCGAAAGGCCGAGCCAGACCATCAGGCGGGGGTGCGCAGGAAAAAGTACCCCAATACCTCAGTTAGGTGGAGAGACTAATATGAAGGGGGAATTAAGAGGAGGGAGACAGGAGCCCCCAAAGGAAGATAAGCAGAAGCTATCTTCTACTCTGACCCCGGCGAGCACGCTGTCTCGTCTGGATCACTTCCCTCAGGTCCTGTCTACCTCCTCTAGACCCACGCTTCCTCCCGGAACCACCCGCAGGTGGGGGAGGGGCGCGAGTGGCCACACTAGTCTTCTGGGCCTGTCTTCGTCCCTCGGAACGAGACGGGCCAGGACCCCCATACTGTTTGGGCTCAGATCTGGACCTTCGTGGAATGAAGGTTTTGAAGGCCGCTGAGCGCGCCCTCGCCTCCCTGAACTTCTCAACCACTGTCTCAATGGAGGTACCAAAAAGTTCGGAAGGCGAGACTGGTGCGTCGAGAAGAAAGCCCCTCTCTTTCTTCCCAAGGTCAGCCAAGTTCACCCACAGATGTCTCTCCGTAACCACCATGGCCCCCATAGACCTGCCCATGGCAGTGCCGGCCTGCTTGGTGGCACGGAGAGCGAGATCCGTGGTGCAGCGCAGCTCAGCAACCTCGTCCGGGGAAAGACCCTGATCCTTATCCAGATCTTTCAGCAAGTCAGCCTGGTAGGCTTGAAGCACCGCCATAGTGTGCAACGCACCCACAGCCTGACCTGCTGCTGCATACGCCCTGCCATTCAAACGAGATGTTACTTGAAGGGGAATGGATGGCAGGGAGGGAGTCTTCAGGGAAGATGCCTTACCTACAGAGAGATAGCTGGCCAGCGTCTCTTCTACAGGCGGCATCCTCTGATAGCCGTGCTCACCTGGGCCGGGAGGTTATGATCAGAAAGATAGCGCTCATCGAGACGACCCCGAGGCGCCACCTCTCTGGCTCGCTTCCACGGCAAGTCAAGCCTTACCGTGGCGCGATCCATAACCTCCAGCAGCTCCTCGTATGCAGGGCAGGAGATTAGAAAGGGTTCAGCCTCAGCTTCCTCATCTTCCAACATCTCCTGCTCTTCTTGGGGAGGACCCAACAGAGCACTAGCTGCTGGATCGGATGATGTAAGAGAAACAACATCATCGTCAGCCAGCAGCTCGTCCTCGCCCGCGACTGACGTGTGTGAAAGGGAAAGTCCCTTTTTTAGCTCGTCAGCGAGGTCCACCTGGGATCCCCACGAGCTCATTTTTCTCCGTGCCTCGGCAGCGGAGGGTCCTGAGCCGCGGGGAACAGGTGGCTGTCCCTCTTCCCTCGAGAAGAGAGACAGACGAGAACGGAGCTTTCTCATGGGAAAAAGCTCACAGTGCACGCAGACTGCCCCCTCGAGGACGTCGCGTGCATGCTCCTCGCCCAAACAAAAGACGCAAAGATCGTGCGTGTCATCGGATGTCAAATAACGAGGACACGGATCCACGCACTTTCTAAACGCCTTACTAGTGCTAGCCATTATTTTTCCAAAGAAAAAGGGGTCTCTTACCGTTTTGCTGCACACTCCAGACAAAGAGTCAATGAAGACGAAGAAGAGGCCGTCCTGTTCTACCGGTGTCCTTTTATACTGTGGTCGCACCGGTAGTGACGCGCCAGCAGCGACGAGTCGCGCCGGCAGTGACGTCATAGGCTGTCGCCGGCCAACTTTGTTGTTGTTTTTGTATGTAGACTTCAGACACGGGTCACGCTGACGGCGTTCCCCCTAGCGCCCCCTAGAGGACGCAGTTCGAGTTCCTCGAAAGGGAAACCTTGTTACATGTACTGCGATAGGCTAACTGAGACTTGTCATAGCACTTCTGTATCATTGTTCTTTTGTTAATTTTGATTGCGTCCATTGTCCTCTTTTGTAAGTCGCTTTGGATAAAAGTGTCTGCTAAATAAATAATGATAAACGTAAATGTCTGCTACTAGTTAAACAGCAGCTTTCTTACTTTCTTCATTCACTTAGGTCAGAGGAGAACTGGTCCCCAAATGAGACTGAAAGATTTTTTTCCTCCATTTGTGTCACCTGACAGAGTTTGAGTTTCTTGTCACTGTCACCTCCTGACTTGTTTAGTTGGACTCTGAAAGTCACGTAACTTTCAGAAATGTATTGATATAACTGCATTGACTAAAACCATTGTATGAGAACAAAGCTTAAACTGAATTAAGCTGTACTATCATCTTCTGAAGAGCTGCTTTACAGCCAAATTACATCCTGCAACATCAAACTGGTATTGAACTGAATTGTATAAAGCACTAAAGAAATGAAGGTGACTTGACTTGTCTTATTTTGTAGTGTACTGTCATTTGTGTTTTTCTCTCTGTGATTTCCTCTTTGACTCCTTCCGTCTCTTTGACAGAAAGCTGATCATAGAAGCTAAGAAACAATTGCCAGAGTGCTGTCTGTGTCCTGCCCAACTTGTTGAAACTGTTGTGTATTCTTATGGTTGAGTTTATTTATTTTATTTTTTTTTTTTTTTTTTGGCATTGCTTTTTAATCTGAGGTAATGTCAATTAATCTACTGTAATAGTGACACCAAGGTGTAACTTGTAATATTCCAAGTTAGGGCTTTTTTGTTCCTTCATTTACAAGTTGTTAATGTTTACAACATAAATGATAAATTTGAATATGTTTGTTTTTACCATTTATGAAAACTGTAGGAAGGTGGCTGCCTTTTTAGTTGTGTTTTCACTGTCTGCTTCTGTTTTGTGGCCAGTTATGGAGTTAAAGTTTTGTTTTGTTGTTAATTTGTTTTGTCTGATCAGTTTGGGTAAGATTTTACTCCTCAGACCAGTGCTTTATATTCCTTTATATTGTTGCATCCCATAGAAACTCCTAGACTTGTATAGATATACAGAGACACTGAAAAGTTTAAACAATAAAACCCAAAAACTCCTTCTGCTTGACATA
>NW_026128722.1:0-7155 GCF_022985175.1 Labeo rohita
CAAATAAAAGTACTGATGCAAGTAATATTGCAGAACAGGTCATTGTTATTATTGGCTGTTTCGTTATTATTAGTAGTATATTGTAAATATTATTCTTATTCACTACTCATTTTAACCCTTTTAACATTTTATTAATTACTATTATTATAAACAATATTATTTATTATGCTTTTTACACTATTACGATTCATAAATTATATCATGGTCAAGATCTCATCTATTATATAAAGTAACAAGTCTAATTTCACCAGAATATCTTTATTTATATAGCCTATATGACGAACACGCACAGGATTGTGGGAAATCGAAGGCAGCGAAGGATACATCTATGCTGCCTTCAAAATTCCATCAGAAGAAGGAACCTCCGGAGACAGGAAGTGAAGCAGAATTAGAATTCGGACGTGCCTTGATGCCGTCCTGCCTTGGAATGCTGCCTCCGAAGGTGGCATTTTAGAGCTTTAGGACGCAGCCAATCTCATATGATCAATCCCAGAGAAAGTATGCATGTCTTCATAGAAGAGCGTCACAAAACGCCATTATTTATTGATAAAATATTTTAGTTTGTCATGTATATTTTTTCATTCGATCAGATAACATTTTAAGCTGTCACAACGTGCCCCTCACATGTTACAATGTACCCCACCTACGGGACATGTTGTCACTTTTCACTTCCTTTCTTTTGAGGTAAATAACGAAAAACGTACACGCTGTAATTATGAAACAAAGCTACATATTTGTACTAGACAAGAGTGAAAATAACGTGGATAAAAAAAAAATTATGCTCTGAACCCCACGTGGATTTACACAAACTGAGAGATTCAAAAAGTGTTAGGTTGTGCCGATCGACTGGTGTTATGCCAAATTCTGACCCCTACCAGGGTTAGGATTAGCAAATCAGGTAGCGATTTCAACAAGAAGGGGTATAATTTGGCAGGGGTCGAAAATAGGCACAACACCGGACATATTTCAACCGATCTCTGTTCCGGGCTTGCACACGAACTGCATGCAATCATTTTTCAAAATGTGGAAATATTATGAACTCTTCAAACATCTGTTAACAGAGGCCAGACACGCTGAAGACGAACGCGAAGAGGAAAAAACTACTGTAGGAAGCAGAGCAAGATCACGGTTCACAATGCGCAAAATATTGGAAATATTATCCTAAATATTGAAACAGGGTTTATATGAATGTATCTCTAAGGGGGACTGACTCGTTTAAGAAATGTTTACATTGCGTTTCCTTTTAATTTGCCTCTGTATACTGCATTTAAAGTTGCGTTCATAAGCAGGGCGCTCCTTTGTTTACAACGCTGTATCATTAGTCCATAAGCGCCACCTGCTGGCAGAGACTGAATTTGCGTTCATTAAGTTCGTCTGCTGTTTTTCCCTAAAGCACATTTTCATTTGAAATAAAACAATAATAAAATATTTTAATTTTTAAACAAACAAATAATATTTGAACTTTATATTTGTTAGGCCATGCCTTTTGCCATCACTTTTGCCTCCGTTTTTTTCAGTTCTTCGAACGCTTCCTGGTTTGCACGCCAGCCACTCCTCTAAAAACGAAAACATGAGGAGATGGTTACATTTCTTTCTTTTACTTTAATCTTTTCCTTTCCATTGAGAGTTTTGTGTTATATCAAAACTTCAACCAGTGTACACGACTCCATTTTAATATAAAGTTTAATAACCTCATTGAGAAACTCAATGCAAGGGTTAATTAAATGATTGATGGTTGTTCAGGTCTAAACAATTGCATATACTTATGCTACAAACTTGGGATTTCATATTTTTCAGTCTTCTAAACTCATTCTTTCCTCATTTTCTCTCTTTCTGCGACCTGTATAAATGTGTGAATGCATGTGTTTGTGTTAGATTAGTTTATATGTCTTAGGTTTATTCAATAAATTCTTATTCATTTTGAAAAGAGAAGTATCTTGTGTTTTGTGCTTATAAATTAATGTCTTAAACTGCCGACCTTGTTACTGTGCTAATAAATAGTGTTTTCACTATTTTAGTATCCATTGCAGAGTTGATGTTGTACAACTTGCTCAATTAATCGCTGGCCGATTCATTGATCCACCGTAGAACAGAGATTCTGTTCAAATTCCCTATTAAATCTTAAATAATTACCTTTGAGCTAAATTGACCTTATATAGTAGTGTGGATAACGTGGTTGACTGGATGAAAGAGTTTAATGGATTATCTGTTTTAAGTTATTATTCAAATGTGAGTGGTGGGGTTGCTGTTTTATTTAGTAAGAATTTTAAGCCGGTATCATATGATGTAGATGAAATTGTGAAAGGCAGAATGTTAAAAGTTAGAGCTGTTTCTGAAAATTTTGTTTGTTTTTATTTTTGTTTATACTCCAACTTCACCTATAGAAAGGTTGTTGTTTTTAGATACTCTTTCCTCAACATTAAAAGGTTGCTGTACTGAGGATTTTCTGTTTGTGGGTGGTGATTTTAATTGCACTGAACTTGACTTAGACAGAAACCATGTTGAACCTCATATGGCTTCACACAAACGTTTAATTGATTTAATTGAGAAATATGATTCGTGTGACATTTGGAGAGTTATGAATGCTAATGAAAGACAATACACATGGGCTCATCCATGTGATAATTATTTAGCGTTGGCTAGATTAGACAGATTTTGTATTCAGACATAATCTGAATATGTTTAACAAATGTTTTATCACACCTTTGGTTTTTTCCTGAACATAATATGGTAAGTTGTAATTTTACTTTAAATTCAGTAAAACCTGTGCATATTGGCATTTTAATACAAGTCTTTTAAATGATAAATTATGTGAATCGTTTAAATCTTTTTGGAAGGTTTTTAAGGAGACAAAGTCTTTTTTTAAATCTATAAAACAATGGTGAGACTATGGCAAGGCACAGATAAAACAATTTACACAACACATTTGAAATTTCACAAAGGAATTAAATTGCTCCTCGAAAGATGATTGATGGATTTACAAAAGTTGACTCAAACCTCCAATGATAGTAATTTTTAAGAAACCTATTTAAAGAAAAAAGCTGAACTTAACCCTTTAACTGTCATCGTCCACCCTGTGGGACGCCTTATTTACCATATTACAAATAAATCCTAATCTAATCATGACAAACTATACATCGTCAGAGAGGTCTAAGACTCCTAAATAGATGTCTTACCATATTGTTGTGTTACAAATTATGTAGGAAAAGTAATAGATTAATACATGTCAAGAGTGCAACTTAAAAAAATCTACATCATAACATGAGTTCTGACCTTTTTCAACAAAAGACTTTCTTCGTTGCCTTTTTCCCTATCGCACTTTAGAAATCATAAGAAATTATATATCAGTTCAAAATTTAAAATCTCTAAATTCATCCTTTAAAAGGCATTTTAAAATCAGACATTGCATTACCATGGAAAATGTACATCAAAATCAAATGACAAAATGTTTTCATTCATGAATTATAAAAATTTAAGTCTGGATAGTGCATTTTTATGTTCAAAAATGGGAGTGACAGTTTAAGTTAAGAGTGACAGGGTTAAAGAGCTTTTAGAACATAAGGCACAAGGAGTGTTAGTCCGTGGCAATTTTTTAAGTATTGATCAGATGGATGCACCTTCCAAGTATCTCTTTAGTCATAAGAAGAAGAATGGGCAAAAGTGTTTAATTCATGCTTTACGGTGGATGGTATCTTCTTGTACTCCCAGACAGATTTGTGAGGTATAGCAATGCGGTCTTATCAGTCTCTGTACAGAAGTGAGTTTGAGCCGGAAAATCCTTTTTCCTAGATGATATACCAAACATCTCAGAAGAGTCGAATGGAGAACTGGAATGTGGCCTAACTCTGGGATAACTCAGCTGCATAAGGCTCCAAGATATGGAGTCCAGAAAAGCTCCAGGGGTCTCATTTTAACTGTTACGTATGCACAAAACATGCCCTGAAAGAGGTGCACGCCACTTCCTACGCAAAAGATGGGATTTATAAAAACAAAGTTGACGGGAAAATTTGTGCACATACACGCAAACTCTGATCCATGCGTACGCACAACTGCTGCTGCACGGAGATGTTATTATTGTGAAGGCAGACACCTTCAGTATTTTCAGAAAAATACCATTGTATTTGAAGGAGAGAATTTAAAGGAAGCTATAAGATTTACACGTTTCATTTTGTAAATATTTTGTCAGTGATGTGCCAAGTCAGAGTCAAGTTATAATAAGTATTTTACAGGTTTTAAGGATATTTTGAAATATTTATTCTAAAACTTAACAAGGATACTGGAAGATTTTAGCAATGTTCACAGTGTTAAACACAGTGTCACGTGGATGGAAATATGCATGTAAATGATATGCAGATGAGGGGAGGAGATGGGATTTATAAAGGGATTTTTGTGCAGGTTCTGGCGTACAAATGGTTTTATAAATCTGAAAACTTTTGTGCATACATACACTTTTAGGATGAAATCTACGGAAAGTTTTATAAATGACGCCCCAGGTGTGAACGGGATTCCAGTAGACTTTTTGAAAACGTTCTGGTCGGAGATAGGAGTTGACCTGCTGGAGGTGTTCAGTGACAGTTTGCTGAAGGGTGGTTGCCATTGAGCTGCCAATAAGCAGTTGTTACCCTTCTTCCGAAAAAAGGAGATCTCACTGAGATCAAGAATTGGAGGCCGATATCATGTCTGTGAAGTGACTATAAATGACTTTATAAAACTTTGGCTAATAGATTGACTAAAATAATAGGGCATTATTGTGTACCCAGTAGGTCCATTTCTGACAATATTTCTTTAATTAGAGATATCATACAGGTTTCTAAATTATTAATATCGGTTTGTTGTCACTAGATCAAGAGAAAGCTTTTGATCGAGTTGAACATACTTATCAATGGAAATGTTCTCAAAGCTTTTGGTTTTAATGTGAAGTTTTTAAACATGATTAAAATTCTTTATAGTGACATTGAGAGTGAGGTCAGTAGAGGTATCAGACAGCTTTAACAAATGTTTAATCCTGAAATTTATTTTTGGTTTTAAATATGTGCAAAAAAAAAAAAAAAAAAAAAAAAAGTGTAAAGCTTCAGTTATTGAATTTTATTCTTGGGTAAGTAAAATAGGGCAAAGGGGCAGTGATGATGTCATTGTTGTCTTTAAGTCTTTACTTAAGGCAAGAATTTTGACTGGCTTTATAAAGTCATGAGTGATCTTTCTACATCTGATTCGAAATGGTGTAATCATGATGTTTTGTGTATATATATAAAAACAAATCAAAACTATATATATATATATATATATATAGTGTTGTTTTGTTTTGTTTTTTAAATAAATTGTGGTGTTTTTTTAAATAATTTGTTTGCCTATTTGTAAAAGTTTTTCTTTAAAGTCAAAATATCTCTCTTTCTCTCTCAAATGATATTAATTTGAAATAAATGCTATAATTCTTTTAAATAAATGTGATCTCACTCCATCATCATTTCATCTCTGTGTCTGATTTGAAGGGGGCAGAATGCAAGCGTTAATGAGCCGTAACTGACGAAAGTAACTTATGGTTGTTCCTGCATTGTTGTGTTATATTACATATCCTGCAAGAATGTACAGATCATTTCTATCCTGTGGCAGTTACATAGTTTAGACTCACACATGAAATGGCCTTTGAGTGTGAATAAAATATCTGAATCTGAATATCTACACAGAAAACACGGGCCTTTCCTCGAGTTATTAAAAATACAAACAAAAGAACTGTAAAAAAATAAATATATAAAATATTTATTTCTTTATTTGACCATGACCATTTCTTTAAAGTAAACACCTGCCTGAGGGGAAACGGAAGGAATTTGTTCACATTTTTAAACATGCTTTTTTGGTAACAGGACTGAGAAAAATGCATCCATCTTCCATTTGAAAACCATATAAAACTTAAAGTTTTTGAATAGTTCAATATGTGTATGTTTCCCTTTATCACATAAATCTGTTACTACATGAACACAGAGCTGATCAGACAAAACACTCCAGAAAACACATCTGAACTCTCCATCAGCACAACACACAGATCAACTGAACTTTAATGAAGTGGACTGATAATATGAACCATTGACTTTGACAAATATCTACAAACACTGAAATACAAACTCTCCAAACTCCAGTGCTGCAAACATGATGATGATGTTATTGTCTTCGTCTTAATCATAAATGAAAATGTCTGAATACATGTGTCATGATGCTTTTATAATGTACACAATGTCATAATGAAGGATCTGCTGTCTGAAGGTTTAACTATTCAGTCTCAGTATTCCTATTCATTTACACAGTTGAACTTTGCTTACAGCTAGTTAGTTTTAAAACACAAATCAGCATCACATTTATACAAAGTAACAGTGTTTGGACACACTAAAACACACCCTGCATATATTTACAGCCATTTACAAAAAAAAACAAAACAAAAAACAAAAAAAAAAAAAAAAAAAAAAAATGATATTAACAGTGAATAACATCATTACACTGAACTCAGTTTGATCAGTGTAGAAACACATGAGATTCTGATCAAACATCAGTGTGTCATTATTGTTTGTTTGGTGCTTTTCACAATCCATTTGTTGTTTCAAAGCAACTTTGCAGGAGATTGTGTATTAACATCTCTAATAAGATAATAAGATCACTCTGTAATAATCTCTTTCTCATGTCTGTGACAGCACTGAATCAGGCTGATTTTGCTCCTGATCTCTAGTATTCAGAGGAATCTTCTCTCCTGTTTCTCCTGTGTTCTGGTTCTTCTGTGATCTTTTGACTCGTATAGATTTCACTTTGTTCTGTGTTTAGGACAAGACATGTCATTTATAAGCATAAGTTATGTAAAATCCTTATATTTTTGGATAACTATAAAAAGCTTCCTGGTCAGTTTTAACATCAAATAAATGTATTTTTATAAATGACACTAACCTGCCAAGACTGCAGACAGTTTGTGATCTCTGTGACGTCACAACAGAGAAACACATTAGTGAATTTGTTTGAATCTGATTACTTTCAGTGTGTGGAATTCGGCAGCTGTAGCTTGTTTTGTTTGATCATTTCATTTTATTTGATTTTATTTATTTATTTTCACTTTTATTAAGTTTTTGTTTAAAGTTTTATGTTTAAATTGGTCTGGTTCCTGCCTATTTCTACCCA
>NW_026128723.1:0-7142 GCF_022985175.1 Labeo rohita
CAATCACAAGCAGTTTTTGTCAAATAAAAACATTTTCCGTTCAATATTGAAAAAAGTTGAAAAAAAATACATTTAATATTTTTGCATATTTCTGTACAGTTCCATCCGTTAATACCAAAATAAAAAAAAATAACTTGAAAAAGTTGAAAAAATACATTTAATATTTTTGCATATTTCTGTACAGTTCCATCATACTTGTTTGCGATCTCGTGGATTTGGCGTCAGATACATTTTATATTAATAAACATTAACTTCAGATACCAGTCAGCAATCGGAAGCAGTTTTTGTCAAATAAAAACCTTTTTTTTTTTTTTTTTTTTTTTTTTTTTTTTTTTTGTTAATATAAAATAATTTGAAAAAGTTGGAAAAATAAATTTAATATTTTTATATGTTTCTTTGTGGTTCCATCATACTTGTTTGCGATCTCGTGGATTTGGCGTCAGATACATTTTATATTAATAAACATTAACTTCAGATACCAGTCAGCAATCGGAAGCAGTTTTTGTCAAATAAAAACCTTTTTTTTTTTTTTTTTTTTTTTTGTTAATATAAAATAATTTGAAAAAGTTGGAAAAAAAATTTAAATTTAATATTTTTATATATTTTCTTTGTGGTTCCATCATACTTGTTTGCGATCTCGTGGATTTGGCGTCAGATACATTTTATATTAATAAACATTAACTTCAGATACCAGTCAGCAATCGGAAGCAGTTTTTGTCAAATAAAACCTTTTTTTTTTTTTTTTTTTTTTTTGTTAATATAAAATAACTTGAAAAAGTTGGAAAAATAAATTTAATATTTTTATATGTTTCTTTGTGGTTCCATCATACTTGTTTGCGATCTCGTGGATTTGGCGTCAGATACATTTTATATTAATAAACATTAACTTCAGATACCAGTCAGCAATCGGAAGCAGTTTTTGTCAAAAACCTTTTTTTTTTTTTCCGTTCAATATAAAATAACTTGAAAAAGTTGAAAAAATAAATTTAATATTTTTGCATATTTCTGTACAGTTCCATCATACTTGTTTGCGATCTCGTGGATTTGGCGTCAGATACATTTTATATTAATAAACATTAACTTCAGATACCAGTCAGCAATCGGAAGCGGAAGTCAGTTTTTGTCAAATAAAAACAGTTTTTTTCAAATTCTTTTTTTTTTTTTTTTTTTTTTTTTTAATATAAAATAACTTAAAAAAAAAAGTTGAAAAAATAAATTTAATATTTTTTATATTTTTGTGGTTCCATCATACTTGTTTGCGATCTCGTGGATTTGGCGTCAGATACATTTTATATTAATAAACATTAACTTCAGATACCAGTCAGCAATCGGAAGCAGTTTTTGTCAAATTTTTTTTTTTTTTTTTTTTTTTTTTTGTTAATATAAAATAACTTGAAAAAGTTGGAAAAATAAATTTAATATTTTTATATATTTCTTTGTGGTTCCATCATACTTGTTTGCGATCTCGTGGATTTGGCGTCAGATACATTTTATATTAATAAACATTAACTTTTTTTTTTTTTCAAATAAACTTTTTTTTTTTTTTTTTTGTTAATATAAAATAAAAAGTTTGAAAAAGTTGAAAAAATAATTTAATATTTTTGCATATTTCTTTGTGGTTCCATCATACTTGTTTGCGATCTCGTGGATTTGGCGTCAGATACATTTTATATTAATAAACATTAACTTCAGATACCAGTCAGCAATCGGAAGCAGTTTTTGTCAAAATTTTTTTTTTTTTTTTTTTTTTTTTTTTTTTTTTTTTTTTTTGTTAATATAAAATAATTTGAAAAAGTTGGAAAAATAAATTTAATATTTTTATATGTTTCTTTGTGGTTCCATCATACTTGTTTGCGATCTCGTGGATTTGGCGTCAGATACATTTTATATTAATAAACATTAACTTCAGATACCAGTCAGCAATCGGAAGCAGTTTTTGTCAAATAAAAACATTTTCCGTTCAATATAAAATAACTTGAAAAAAGTTGAAAAAATACATTTAATATTTTTGCATATTTCTGTACAGTTCCATCATACTTGTTTGCGATCTCGTGGATTTGGCGTCAGATACATTTTATATTAATAAACATTAACTTCAGATACCAGTCAGCAATCGGAAGCAGTTTTTGTCAGTTTTTGTCAAATAAAAACTTTTTTTTTTTTCAATTCAGATTCAGATACATTTTATATTAATAAAAAAACTTCAGATACCAGTCAGCAATTTTTTTTTTTTTTTGTTAATATAAAATAATTTGAAAAAAAGTTGGAAAAAAATATTTAATATTTTTTTATGTTTCTTTGTGGTTCCATCATACTTGTTTGCGATCTCGTGGATTTGGCGTCAGATACATTTTATATTAATAAACATTAACTTCAGATACCAGTCAGCAATCGGAAGCAGTTTTTGTCAAATAAAAACCTTTTTTTTTTTTTTTTTTTTTTTTTTTTTAAAATAATATAAAATAACTGGAAAAAAAGTTGAAAAAAAATAAATTTAATATTTTTATATATTTTTGTTTGTGGTTCCATCTTGTTTTGTTTGCGATCTCGTGGCGTCAGATACATTTTATATTAATAAACATTAACTTCAGATACCAGTCAGCAATCGGAAGCAGTTTTTGTCAAATAAAAACTTTTTTTTTTTTTTTTTTTTTTTAATATAAAATAATTTTGAAAAATAAATTTAATATTTTTATATTTCTTTGTGGTTCCATCATACTTGTTTGCGATTTAATATTTACATTTTTTTATTAATAAACATTAACTTCAGATACCAGTCAGCAATCGGAAGTTTTTTTTGTCAAATTTTTTTTTTTTTTTTTTTTTTTTTGTTAATATAAAAAATTTGAAAAAGTTGGAAAAATAAATTTAATATTTTTATATTAACAGTTCCATCATACTTTGTTTGCCATCTCAGGATTTGGCGTCAGATACATTTTATATTAATAAACATTAACTTCAATACCAATCGGAAGCAGTTTTTTTTTTTTTTTTTTTTTTTGTTAATATAAAATAATTTGAAAAAGTTGAAAAAAAAATAAATTTAATATTTTTATATATTTCTTTGTGGTTCCATCATACTTGTTTGCGATCTCGTGGATTTGGCGTCAGATACATTTTATATTAATAAACATTAACTTCAGATACCAGTCAGCAATCGGAAGCAGTTTTTGTCAAATTTTTTTTTTTTCCATTTTTTTTTTTTTTTTTTTAATATAAAATAATTTTTTTTTTTTTAAATTTTAAAAATATTTTTTTTTTGTTAATATAAAAAAAAATAATTTGAAAAAGTTGGAAAAATAAATTTAATATTTTTATATGTTTCTTTGTACAGTTCCATCATACTTGTTTGCGATCTCGTGGATTTGGCGTCAGATACATTTTATATTAATAAACATTAACTTCAGATACCAGTCAGCAATCAGGAATCAGTTTTTGTCAAAAAAAACAGTTTTTTTTTTTTCAAATTTTTTTTTATTTTTTTTTGTTAATATAAAATAACTTGAAAAAGTTTTGAAAAATAAATTTTTTTGTTTGCGATCTCGTGGATTTAAAATATTTTAAAAATTAACTTCAGAACCAAATTAGTTTTTTTCAAAATTTTTTTTTTTTTTTTTTTTTTTAATATAAAATTTTTTGTTGGTTCCATATTTTTATATGTTACTTGTTTGTTCCATCTCGTGGATTTGGCGTCAGATACATTTTATATTAATAAACATTAACTTCAGATACCAGTCAGCAATCGGAAGCAGTTTTTGTCAAATAAAAACCTTTTTTTTTTTTTTTTTTTTTTTTTTTTGTTAATATAAAATAATTTGAAAAAGTTGGAAAAATAAATTTAATATTTTTTTATATTTTTCTTTGTGGTTCCATCATACTTGTTTGCGATCTCGTGGATTTGGCGTCAGATACATTTTATATTAATAACATTAACTTCAGATACCAGTCAGCAATCGGAAGCAGTTTTTGTCAAATATTTTTTTTTTTTTTTTTTTTTTTTTTTTTTGTTAATATAAAATAAGTTTTGAAAAAGTTGGAAAAATAAATTTAATATTTTTATATGTTTCTTTGTGGTTCCATCATACTTGTTTGCGATCTCGTGGATTTGGCGTCAGATACATTTTATATTAATAAACATTAACTTCAGATACCAGTCAGCAATCGGAAGCAGTTTTTGTCAAAATTTTTTTTTTTTTTTTTTTTTTTTTTTTTTTTTTTTGTTAATATAAAATAACTTGAAAAAAAGTTGAAAAAATAAATTTAATATTTTTTATATTTTTCTTTACAGTTCCATCATACTTGTTTGCGATCTCGTGGATTTGGCGTCAGATACATTTTATATTAATAAACATTAACTTCAGATACCAGTCAGCAATCGGAAGCAGTTTTTGTCAAATTTTTTTTTTTTTTTTTTTTTTATAAAATAATTTGAAAAAGTTGAAAAATAGTTGGAAAAATATTTTTATATGTTTCTTTGTGGTTCCATCATAATCTCGTTTTTCATACATTTAATATATTTTTATATATTTCTTTGTGGTTCCATCATACTTGTTTGCGATCTCGTGGATTTGGCGTCAGATACATTTTATATTAATAAACATTAACTTCAGATACCAGTCAGCAATCGGAAGCAGTTTTTGTCAAATAAAAACCTTTTTTTTTTTTTTTTTTTTTTTTGTTAATATAAAATAATTTGAAAAAGTTGGAAAAAATAAATTTTTATTTTTTTATATGTTTCTTTGTGGTTCCATCATACTTGTTTGCGATCTCGTGGATTTGGCGTCAGATACATTTTATATTAATAAACATTAACTTCAGATACCAGTCAGCAATCGGAAGCAGTTTTTGTCAAATATTTTTTTTTTTTTTTTTTTTTTTTTTTTTTTTTTTTTTGTTAATATAAAATAATTTGAAAAAGTTGGAAAAATAAATTTAATATTTTTATATGTTTCTTTGTGGTTCCATCATACTTGTTTGCGATCTCGTGGATTTGGCGTCAGATACATTTTATATTAATAAACATTAACTTCAGATACCAGTCAGCAATCGAAAGTTTTTTTTGTCAAATTTTTTTTTTTTTTTTTTTTTTTTTTTTTTTTAAAAAATATAAAATAATTGAAAAAAAAAGTAAAAAAATAAATTTAATAATATTTTTCTTTTTTTTTCGTGGATTGGATTTGGCGTCAGATTTTTTTTTTAATAAATATTAACTTCAGATACCAGTCAGCAATCGGAAGCAGTTTTTGTCAAAAAAACATTTTTTTTTTTTTCAATAATATAAAATTTGAAAAAAAGTTGAAAAAAAATTTAATATTTTTATATTTTTATATGTTACAGTTCCATCATACTTGTTTGCGATCTCGTGGATTTGGCGTCAGATACATTTTATATTAATAAACATTAACTTCAGATACCAGTCAGCAATCGGAAGCAGTTTTTGTCAAATTTTTTTTTTTTTTTTTTTTTGTTAATATAAAATAATTTTGAAAAAAAAAAAAAAAATAAATTTAATATTTTTATATGTTTCTTTGTGGTTCCATCATACTTGTTTGCGATCTCGTGGATTTGGCGTCAGATACATTTTATATTAATAAACATTAACTTCAGATACCAGTCAGCAATCGGAAGCAGTTTTTGTCAAATAAAAACATTTTTTTTTTTTTTTGTTAATATAAAATAATTTGAAAAAGTTGAAAAAATAAATTTAATATTTTTGCATATTTCTGTACAGTTCCATCATACTTGTTTGCGATCTCGTGGATTTGGCGTCAGATACATTTTATATTAATAAACATTAACTTCAGATACCAGTCAGCAATCGGAAGCAGTTTTTGTCAAATAAAAACTTTTTTTTTTTTCATTTTCCGTTCAATATTTTTTAAAAAAAAGTTGAAAAAAATAATTTAATAAAAATTTTTTTTTTTTCCATCTTTTTTTTTTGCGATCGTTTTTTTGGCGTCAGATACATTTTATATTAATAAACATTAACTCAGATACCAGTCAGCAATCGGAAGCAGTTTTTGTCAAATTTTTTTTTTTTTTTTTTTTTTTAATATAAAATTTGAAAAAAATTTGAAAAAAAAAATAAATTTAATATTTTTATATGTTTCTTTGTGGTTCCATCATACTTGTTTGCGATCTCGTGGATTTGGCGTCAGATACATTTTATATTAATAAACATTAACTTCAGATACCAGTCAGCAATCGGAAGCAGTTTTTGTCAAATAAAAACCTTTTTTTTTTTTTTTTTTTTTCCGTTTAATATAAAATAACTTTTGAAAAAGAAAAAAAAAATAAATTTAATATTTTTGCATATTTCTTTACAGTTCCATCATACTTGTTTGCGATCTCGTGGATTTGGCGTCAGATACATTTTATATTAATAAACATTAACTTCAGATACCAGTCAGCAATCAACGGAAGCAGTTTTTGTCAAATAAAAACTTTTTTTTTTTTTTTTTTTTTTTATAAAATAACTTTTTTGAAAAATAAATAATATTTTTGAAAAACTTGTTTTGAAAAATTTAATATTTTAATTTTTGCATAGTTTTTTCTTTGTGGTTCCATCATACTTGTTTGCGATCTCGTGAAAATTTTGCGTCAGATACATTTTATATTAATAAACATTAACTTCAGATACCAGTCAGCAATCGGAAGCAGTTTTTTCAAACCAGTTTTTTTTTTTTTTTTTTTTTTTTTTTTTTTTTTGTTAATATAAAATAATTGAAAAAAAAGTTGAAAAAAAATAAATTTAATATTTTTATGTTTCTTTGTGGTTCCATCATACTTGTTTGCGATCTCGTGGATTTGGCGTCAGATACATTTTATATTAATAAACATTAACTTCAGATACCAGTCAGCAATCGGAAGCAGTTTTTGTCAAATAAAAACCTTTTTTTTTTTTTTTTTTTTTTTTTTTTTTTTTTTTGTTAATATAAAATAATTTGAAAAAGTTGCAAAAATAAATTTAATATTTTTGCATATTTCTGTACAGTTCCATCATACTTGTTTGCGATCTCGTGGATTTGGCGTCAGATACATTTTATATTAATAAACATTAACTTCAGATACCAGTCAGCAATCGGAAGCAGTTTTTGTCAAATAACCTTTTTTTTTTTTTTTTTTTTTTTTTTTTTGTTAAT
>NW_026128724.1:0-7124 GCF_022985175.1 Labeo rohita
ACCCTCCCATTCTTCGTGGACATAAACGGTTTTTCTCCAAGTGACGCTATTTTAACGCTTAAAATGCAGACTCTTGGTCGCGAAAATATCCCCAAACTGTTTCTGCATGCAAGGTGTACCTTCTAATTAATATATGAGTTATCTCATTTTGTTTTTGGACTTATACGGTTGTTATTGGCACACACTCAATTGATCTTTACCACACATCTCTGCCATACGTACATCAACTTGACATAGTCACCACTAGTAAGCTACTACTAAATAGCTGACCAAACTGATAGCATAACACTTTTTGTTTTATTTTTTAGCGGGCTGAACTCAAAAGATCTAAGACTTTTCTGTGTACACAACAGGCTATTTCTTCTCAAATATTGTTCACAAATCTGTCTAAATCTGTGTAAGTGAGCACCACTTCTTTGCAGAGATAATCCCATCCGCCTCACAGGTGTGGCATATCAAGATGCTGATTAGACATGTAATTATTTTCAAGGTAACATGCCTTAAGGCTGTCCACAATGAAAAACACTCTAAAATGTGATTTACTTACCTTTACAATATACAGAATGCTGCAAATTTTGAGGAGCGTGCAGCTGGCATGTGACGCAGGAATGTCCACGGTTTTCCCGTAAACGAAGCATTTCCACCTAAGGCGTTCGAAAGGCAGTACACCCAAGGGCTCAACCCACAGACCACGTGAAAGCACCCCAGCCAGACCCCACATCCAGCATCTTCACCTCCAAATTTGAGACCAGCCCCCCGGACATGCTGAAATCGGTTTGCAAGCAGAATTTCTGCACAAACTGTTAGAAACCGTCCCGGAAGTCATTTCTCTTCCCTCACGGGTGCCTGACTGCAGTTCGTCCGAACCGACCTTAGTGGGCAAGCTCACATGACGCAATGTAAGAACGCAACCAGCGGGGACGCCACGCCCACAGACTGGCAATTCCCAGGTATTGGATGAACGGGGGCATCCGGACCTCGGGGATAAATCTTCATTAATAAAGGACTGAAAAGAAGCTACCACAGCTCCGCATAGAATGGAAAAAACCGCTCGGTTAGGAGCAAAGCGTCGTATCCTTTTGTTTTCCAAAGCGTGCGCTGGGAAAAGGGTATTACCTTTAGCTGCAGTTTCATGTTGTGCCCGTTATCAGTTACTTACAGTCCCAGTTCGGGAGCTGGGCGGAAACAAACGGTTCCCTTTTTCACTCTGTCTGTGCCGGGTGTAGTAAGCGGAGTGGTCACGCTGCAAAGGCCTCACTTTCGAGGTAGGTGAAGGCAAGTGTATTAAGGAACTCTGCGCAGACTCGTGAGGATTGTCAATATGCTTGGATGGCAGATTAGGGTCCCATCTTTCTTTGAAAGAGCACGTGCTGCTGCTCCAGGGTTTCTGTAGTGTAGTGTGGTCATGTGCTGCTAACTGCGAAAGGTCTCGGTTCGAAACCGAGCAGAAACAGCGTCTAGCTTTTGGGGGAAAACATAAACGGTTGCGGCCGCCAGGATTTGCTTTTCCTTGGTTCGCTTTCCTGGCGTGCACCAGGAGACTTCGGGCTGAATTAGATCGACACAGGTTTCCGTGGTGTGAGTGGTTATCCGCGTTAGCCTCACCCGCGAAGGTCCCCAGTTGAAACTGGGCGGAAACCAGTTGCGATTTTCCTAAATTCCTTAAGCCGGGCTCTTTGCCTTCTTACGCAACCAAAAAAGGGCCTCAACCGGCCAAGAGATGTTGCAGCTTCAGTCTGAGTTTCTGTAGTGTGTGGCCATCACGTTCGCTAACCGGAAAGGTCCTGGTTCGAAACCGAGCAGAAACATCTGCTCTCTGTTTTTTGAAAGAAAAGCATGAACTTTTTGCTACGTCAGTGGGATTTAGATCTCTTTACCTTTATACGCGTTTCACCAAGTGTGCACCTAAAGATTTCGTTCTCTCCGTGGCTGCAAAGTTTCCCAGTGTAGTGGTTATCACGTTTGCCCTCCCCACGCGAAGGTCCCCAGTTCCGAACTGGGCGGGAACCCCCCTCTTTCCACAACTGTTTAACGAGGTTTCTGTTGCGGAGCATCTCAGCACCAAAAAGGGCCCTTTCTGCCAGGGGGCTGAAGACAATCCTAAAGGTGAGTGATGCAAAAGTCAAAGTGCTCTGTTTCGGTTCTCCGTTTCTACCATGGGATTGACATCCGTGGTAACTAGGAATTCCCAAACTTCAGTCTGGGTCAGAACCGAAAGAGATGATGTCAACCCCTCAGAGGACTTCAGATGATCCAACCCTTAAACAACATCAGCTAGCAAATTTTTCTACTGATTTATAGTGTTCCTTGTCTGTTTGATTAGGTCATTAATTGAGGCCTTGAGACGAAGAACCATACAAGTCCATATTTTCACATTTTGAAATGATTTTTTTCATTTGGATTGTGACATTATATTGTATATTTTATTTTACTTGAAAATAGACAACAAAAACTTCTCAATTCTAAGGAGATAACATTTTTCAGTGTCAGTATTAAAATCAAAAGTTATTGTGATTTTTATTTCTGAAATTGGAAGAACGTATATGTCAGTTAGTGTGGAATAACAGTATAACTCAGTTCATCATATCACTTTAAACCACTAAAGATCTGATTCCTTTATCGGGGGTTTTAATACAGAAACAGAAACCCAGGTTAATATTGTTTTTTCTTTTTTTTTTTTAAATTTTTATTTTTTATTATTATTATTATTTAAAAAAAAAATACAGTATGAACAAAGAAATTAAATTTTCTTCCCAGTTAAAAAAATTTTAATTATTAACAAAAAACAATAAATTTTAAATAAAAACAAAAATAAATGAGACATAACCATAGCTTATTTTTAAACATATATGGTTAAAGATTTTCAAAATTTTTTCCCCAACTTTTTCGACCTATTCATGACTGACCCTTTGGGGCCCCCTAGGGGCTACACGCAAATTAACTGAAAATTTAGTCAGATAGGGTTTTTGACCTTTGATTTTAGTTTCCCCAAAGGCCCCGTAGTTTTTTTAAAAAAAGGGGAAAGGATTGGTAAATCAAACGTTCTTCCCTTAATATAAATAAATAAATAAACAAAAAAATTTGTTGCCTTTTTTACGGACTGGGGGGAAAATAAAAAGAATACAGCTTTATTATATATTATGGGTTTTTTTTTGATAGGTTAACTGTTTATGCGGTTTTTTGGCGCGTTCAGAGAGAGAGAGAGAAAACATCACTTTGGGGGGGTTTTTCCCACCCTTTGGGGGGATTTTCCCCTGGTTTTGCCTCTTCAAAAATTGGTTTTCCAGCATCCTAAAACCCTTTCCTTTGTCCCTTCCCTTTTGGGTCATTGGCTTTTTTTTGCCGGGGTTTTCCTTTAAGGGCCGGGGGAAAACAGCAAGGGGCACTTTCCCGGGGGAAAAACCGGTTTTCCTGCCCAAACTTTTAAAAATGCAGATTTCGTCCCAAAAAATTTCCCTATTTTTTCTGTATACAAAGTTCACACATTCTTTTAACACAGGGTTTAAACCCTCATTTTTTTTTTTTGGACTTATCCCGGTTTTGTTCGTGGCACACACTCAATTGATTTTTACCACACATCTCTGCCATACGCATCAAGTGAGAGATCTTTCTTCCTTTGTTTGACTTCGAAGAGGAAGAACAAACAAGGGAAAAAATCCACCCAGGCTGCTGGTGGGAAGCAGGGCGTCGCCTCAATGATGTGATCTCTCTCCATATACTCTCTCTGGCTTGCGCTAAACTTACCATAAACCCGAGATAACCTATCTAAAAGAAGCATACCATACTTTAGCTTCAACTGACCTCATATTTCCCAGTCAACGAAGCGGTGACCCCATTTGTTTATTTATATTGTGAATGAAGCGGCAATAGTATATACATTTTTTTTGGGGGGGGAAAGGATTTTGAACGACAGATGCTAATTATATATCCTAAACTACAAGTTTAAGATATCTGGTTGACACAGTGGATCTTGACCCTGCGTGTTACCCAGAGAGCATTTTCTTTTGCGGCGATCTGGTTTTTTCGGGCAATGGAGTCGAACGAACTTGTTATACCTATATATTTTTATACCACTATCTTATGTTGAAGGTTAGCTATGATGTATGTCTGCATTTGTTCCCTTTTTCCGAGGGGGGTTTTTAAAGGGGGGGGGGCCCCCCCCGGGGCCCCCCAAACCCCTTTTTGGGGGGATGGAAGGGAAAACCCCCCGGGGGGGCCCCGGGTTTTTTTCCCCCAAAAAAAAAATGGAAAAAGGGTCCCCGGGGGGGTTTTGGGGGGGGGGGTTTGGGGCCCCCCGGGGGGAAAAAATTTTTTTTCCCCCCCCCCAAAAAGGGGGGGGGTGGGGAGGGGGGTTTTTACCTTTCCCCCCGGGAAGGGCCCCCAAAAAGGGGGAAAAAAATTTTTTTTCCCCCCTTTTTTTTTTGGGGGGGGGCCCAAATTTTTTTAAAAAAGGGGGGGGGGGGGCCCCCAACCCGCCCAAAAAGGGGGCCCGGGGGGGGACTTTTGGGGGAAAAAAATTTGGGGGAAAAGGGGGTTTTTTTTTTTGGGGGGGGCCCCCTTTTTTGGGGGGGTTTGGGGCCCCCCCGGGGGTTTTCCCCAAAAACAAAAGGGGTTTTTGGGGGAAAAATTTTTTTTTTTTTTGGTTTTTTTTTTTCCCGGGGGGCCCGGGGGGGGGGCCACCGGTTTTAAAATTTTAAAAACGTTCCCTTTAAAAAAAAAGGGCCCCCCCGGGGAAAACCCCCCCCCCCCCGGGTTTTTTTCCCCAAAAACCCCCCCCCCCCCTTTTTCCCCCCTTCCCGGGGGTTTTTTGGGGGGGGGGAAAAACCCCCCCCAAGGGGGGGGGGAAAACCCCCCCCCTTTTTTGGGGGGAAAAAAAAAAATTTTCCCCATGGGGCCCTTTTTAAATTTTTTTTTAAAAAAAAAACCCCCCCCCGGGGGTTTTTTTTTTGGGTTTTTTTTCCCTTTCCCCCCCGGGGGGGGGTTTTTTTTCCCCTTTTTTTTTTAAAAAATTTTTTTAAAGGGGGCCCCCTCCCCCCCCTTTTCCGGGGGAAAAAAAACCCCCCGGGGGGGGAAATTTTTTTTTTTTTTTTCCCCCCAAAAAATTTTTGGGAAAGGGGGGCCCCCCCCCCCCCCTTAAAAGGGGTTTAACCCCAAAAAATTTTTTGGAAACCCCCCAAAAAAATTTAAAAATTTTTTGGGGGGTTTTTTTTTTGGTTTTTTTTTTTTGGGGGGGGGCCGGGTTTTTTTTAAAAATTTTGGGGGGGTTGGGGGGAAAAAAAAAAAAGGGGGGGGGGCCCCTTAAAAGGGGGGGCCCCCGGGGTTTTTTTCAACCCCCGCCAGGGGGCCCCCCCCCCCTTTTCAGCCTTTTTCCCCCAAAAAAAAAATTTTTGGGGGGTTTTTTTTGCCCAAAAGCAGATGTTTCTGCTTTTTCAACCGGGCCCCCGGTGTTAGGGGTGATGCCACACCTACAGAAACCCGGCGCGGCGGCGTTTAAAAAACGGGACCAATCGCCCTCTAGCACGTTTGGAACCACAGAAACACTGAGCTTGCCAGTTCTTTACACTTGCTGTCCTAATCGAGGGCTTGGACTGCGACTAATCCTGGCGGCAAAGGGGGGAATTTTTCCCCCAACTGAATGCTCCCCAAAGGCGATCGTTCCTTAGAAACCGAGTGGGGGGGGTTCCCCTTCAGCACGTTGAAAGCAAAGGAAGGCCGTTCTCGCCTTGCACGGTTCTTCCCCACGACGCCAGGTAGCTCTTTTTCAGCATTATTTATAAAGGATTTTCCCCATTTCCGCAAGGACTGGCGCCCGTTCTCAAATTCCTGGTAACTGTACCTCTGAGCCCTGGAGCGTTCTTACTTTCCGTGAATGGAGCATGCCCAGTCTTCGCGACCTGCGTCGGGTTCCCGTGAAAGGGAGGCCTGCAGCGAGCTTCTAGCGCCCAGTTGTGAGATTTGTTGCACCGATTGCAGCGTTCCGGTGGCTGGCTAATTCTTGAGGAAGTGCTGATTGGGTCTGCGGGTCGGGTCTGGGGTTTTGGGGGCCCGTGGGTTGCCAAATTCTCTGAAACCCAAGTGAGAATGAACATTCAGTTGACGGAAGCTCTGGTGACATTCCTGCAGTCAGCATGCCAGTGCACGCTCCTCAAATTTGCAGCATTGTGCTTTTGCTAGATTGTAACGGCCTTTGAGTGAGCCTAGGCACACCTGCAATAATCATGTGCAATGTCTTATCAACACCTTAGTCTGCCACACCTGTGAAGAGGATGTACTTAAAGATGTGAGACAGATTTGTGAACAATATTGGTGAGCTGTATGATAGAAAAGTCTTAGGGTCTTTGAGTTCAGCTCATATGGGGGCAAATAAAAAGTGTGGTTATCAGTTTGGTCAGCGTATTGAGTAACTAGTGGTGACATGTCAAGTTGATGTCGTATGGAGAATGATAGTCAGTGAGGTGGCCAACGAGTAAGCAAAAAAGATAACCATGTGACTTAGTAGTGTGAGCTTTGTATGCAGAAACCAGTTTGGGATATTCGCGCGACCAGAGTCTGCATTTTAAACGTTAAAATAGCGTCACGTGGCCGTTTGTCCAAAGAAATGGAGATGCCGCTGCTGTCATGTCCGCTTCCATAAAGCAGGCCTCGCAAAAAAAAAGCGAATGGACAAATGTGAGGATGAAGTGAAAATGCTTTGAGAGGAAAAAATCGGGGAAACCAGGAATCACTAGTGATGATGACCTTATTGTGATCTCTCTCTCTACCGCAACACTAACACCTATCAAAATAACCATAAATACAATAATGCTGTATTCTTTCGATCATTCATCGTAAAGTATGAAAGATTTATTTGTTTATTTATTTTTATTGTAGATGCAAGCTGAAAGTGAATATATATACACAGTGTAATAACGCAGTGTGACTAATAACTACAAGGTGATCAACTATCTGAACATACTGAAAGTTAATTCCTACTACTGACATAGTCAGTCATGAATAGTTGAAAATTATCTTGTATATTATGATATGTGAAATTGCTATGATAAATTTTCCTTTATTTATTTTTTATTTATTATTTATTTTATTATAAATTATTGTTTGCCCATTTTTTTTATTGTTATTTATTT
>NW_026128725.1:0-7124 GCF_022985175.1 Labeo rohita
CATTTTTCCCAACCCCAAAATTTCACCCAAAGGGCTGGCCCCCCGGAAAAAGTTGGGAATCCGGGGGGGGCCCCAAGCCCACTTTAAACCCCTTCAGACTGGTGGGGCCCAAATGGGTCTGACACGAATTGCCGGTTAAGACCCACATAAGACCCTTACAGACCCCACTTAAAACCCACCTGGGCACCCATGGCGGGCCCCCCATGTGGATCCCAGGTAAACCAAAAACCCCTTTGGGCGGTGGGGCCCAAATGGGTCTGTCATTTCCCCGGTTAAGACCCACATAAGACCCTTACAGACCCTCAAACCCCCTGGGCATCCCCGGCTGGCCCCCATGTGGATCCCGGGTGCAACCCCAAACCCCTTCGACTGGGGGGCCCCCAAAGGGGTCTGACATTTTTTCCCCGGTTAAAGACCCACATAAGACCCTTACAGACCCCACTTAAAACCCATCTGGGCACCCACGCCTGGCCCCATGGGGATCCCGGGTGAAAAACCCACATCTACAGGTTCTCCACAGTCCAGTTCTCTACACACCACTGCAGCATCAGCCAAATCCCAACCAGCATCACACACTGTTCCCCACTGACCTCTATGAAGAACCTCCACTGTACCAGCACAGCGACTGTGACCACCAACCAACCTCACATTTATTATATCTGTGAATGTATAAAAGACAGCAATAGACAAATTTAAAAGTGTAATAAAATTTAAAATGTGCTCTATAAACCTAACATCAGGATGGACATTCCAAATTCCAGTCAAAAATTAAATATTGATCAGAAAAGCCACTGTAATGTGAACTCTTACCAGCACACAGCAAACCAATGCTGTGCTCTTGAGAACAGTTGCTTTTGACTGATGGTGATGTTGGACAGAGGTGAATCTGAGATTCATTTCCTCTACACTGAATCTCTTGTGTCCACATCTGAGTGTCTCCTTTGCCAAAAGCAGCTGCTCCCAGCACCTGTACAGGAGCCCCACAGTCCAGCTCTCTACACACAACCTCTGCATCCTGCTGGTCAAAGGCAGCGTCACACACTGACATCCACGTCTGATCATGAAGTATCTCTAACCTCCCAGAGCAGCGAGAACCTCCAACCAACCGGACTTCTAAGTAAGAAAAACACAATCAACAAAACCATTGCTTAAATAAAACCATTGTTTGAATAAATAATGTGGAAACACCAATGAAAAACACACATATGAAATATATTTTTTATTGAAGCTAAACATGGAAACACTTTAAAAAAGGAAGCCAATATTTATTTACATATGAATAAGAATATGTAAAATACTACACCTGAGCAGATGACTCCAGCATCTTTAGAATGATCACATCTGGTTTTACCCCATCCTCCTGACCCACAGTTCTTCAGTGTGGACTCTGATCCAAAACACAAAGCACTCATCCAGATTGGTCCTGATCCTTGTCCAAAATGAGCATCACCCAGAGCATCTACAGGTTCTCCACAGTCCAGTTCTCTACACACCACTGCAGCATCAGCCAAATCCCAGTCATCATCACACACTGTTCCCCACTGACCTCTATGATGAACCTCCACTCTACCAGCACAGCGACTGTTACCACCAGCCAACCTCACATTCCCATGATCTAAATATTAACCAATAACAATGAGAGTGCAAACAATACAAAGATGGACAACTGGTTAAATGGGGCACATACATCTTACTATTTAAAATAATATTCAGATTTCACAACAGTTGAGCTCAATCAACATAATTTCTTAGTGATTTATATAAGCAATTATGCTGACTCCACCCTACTTATAAATAAATAAATAAGGCTATACATTAAGGCATTTTTTTTACACTAAAATCATGTTGTTGTTTTTTCTTATGTCTGAAGTATTTTAAAGCTTCCTGGCACTTTCACTTCTATAACTGTCTCACTATAAATCAGATTGATTGAAGGAGAAACCATTTATTTTGAGCTATTTTGAGCAGCTGAGCCCTTTAGCCAATTAAAAAAAGGAAAATAAATAAATAAATAAATAAGATAAGATATTGTATGAGGTGACAAATAGTAAAAGGCAGTCTTCCTTTGTCATGATCACAATTTCAATTTCTTGTGATCTTGACATAATATAACTTTTATTCTGCTGCATTGTGAATGAGGAATTCATTTTTCTGTGGTAAATGTACACAAGACTTGCTCAAGCTGTGTTTGTCTGTAATACTTCCAAATCAATGTTTGTCCTATCAGAACTTTATCGCTGCTCATACTCAAGTGTCTCCAAATGTGTAATCAAGATTAGTGAAATCCTCTTTTTTTTTTTTTTGTCTTAACAGAAAGTTATAATAATGAATGACCTGTTTTCCATAAATAACAAATATTATCATTATTTTGAAAATGTATAGATGTTTATAAAATATACGAGACAACGTGAGAAAGAGAAATACAGAGAAAAATCACCTGTTGAGCAATACAGAATAACATAAAAAATATTGTGACAATGTAATATGTCATCCAAAACGACACATTGTACAGTCTAATTTTATGTGATTAAAGAACACAATCTGCCCCCTTTTCATTTCTAAAAATAACTTCTTCCTTTAATTTCATGTGAACTTACCAGCTGTGATGATTATTACAAGTGAAGACAGTAAAATGAGTGTCAGGCATCTTCCCATCATCCTCAGCATGATTAACTCAACACCCAGTACAAGCTTCTCCACACTGATGATACAGAAGTACAGGCATCCTCCTAATGAGAGAGAAAGAGGCCCAACACCCTCCAATCACACTCGCTATTACCTTATTAGACACAACAGAGGAAATCATCAAACAACTTCACTGACAAATCAGAGGACGCTTTTTTTTATTTTCTCCATATACATCAAAATTGTCAGTGCTGATGAACTCCTCCTCCCCACACATCATCACTGATGCCTCACTGACACACACACACAGATATTTATAAGACTTACAGGAGACAGGAAACTCTCCAGTTTATTTACAGCATCAAAGCCCAACACCTGCAGAGACAAGATAAAAGTACTGATAACTAACTGCATCCAAAACATTTAATAATGTTTATATGATGAACACATAATAAACTCACCTCTTTAAAATATATACTAATGCAAATTAGCATTTATGATGAACATTTGACAATGAAAATGATCACCCTGCCACCAGCAGAGAGAGCAGTTGTGCTACATTTCTGTTAAAGCACCTTGTATTGCATATTCAGAGAACAATTAAATAATAAATTAACAGACCTCCACTGATTTTACAATGGAATAAAAATTTGATGGTTTGTCCAGCATATTTCAGTTTGGACCATTTAGTAAATGTTGTGTGTATGAAACAGGAATTTCAAATAATCTCTGTAGTAAAAAACCTAAACTGAATGTGGCCATTTTTCATGTCAGTCAAACAGTCTCTTCCCATCTACAAGTTAGCTGATGAGTCTTATCCAGAATATTACAGAAAGCAACTTTGGTGGTGAGGATGCCTTTTTTTATTTTATTTATTTATTTTTTAAGAAAAGATGGACAGCATGTCTATATTTCTCTCCACTGTAGAAAAACAAAGCCAAAATGTCACTCAATCACAAGCACGCAATTATGCCAACTCACAAGTCATTTTATAGCATCAAATAACTAACTAAAACCAAAAAAATAAAAATAAATAAATAACAAAAAGAGCATTTAAACGTACATCAGTGTGATAAGAACTGCATAAAAATGACATAAAACACCATGTTTTTGAACCGATACTGCAGTCAGCCACAAGGGGAGATCAAAAAGTTTTGGCTTCACTTTTTCAGCACGTGTGTCATACTTGTACCATATTAACAGAGTAGATTAATAATTACCGCACAACAAAGCTACTCTTACTTAGTAAATAGTAAGAGTAAATACTTAGGCGAGCATTCTGTTTCAGGGTGGTTATTTTCATTTTTACGTAACCATAAATTAATAAGGATTAGGGGGCAAAACATTAAACATTAAATAAGCAAATAAACATCTGGTTTATTTCTTTATTTGTTTTAATTAGATAAAGACAGACAAGGAGATTCCTCCAACTTCAAGTGGGTGATAAGGCACAGAATCAATTTTTTAATGAGAAAAAAAAATAATTAGCATGATTTTATGGATTTATCATGCATGTTATTAAAATGCATGTTAACGACAAAAGAGAAGCAAAGAAACGGTACTAAAGCAATTTCATACTTGTGCAAAGCAAGCAACTTTTTTGTTAAAGTTAAAAAAAAAAAAAAAATTCAAGTTACTGAACTCATTAAAACACATTTAAAACTTGAAGTGGCTATGTAAGATCATTTAAACTCAGTCCTAAGCTGTAAATTGTAATTTCATGAACTGGGGCCCAGGTCAGGAAGCAGACAGACTGGCTAAACCGAACATCTGCAAGCCGGTCAGAGAGCTCTTCTCAGAGAGCGGGCTTCAAGTATAACTCGTTTGAAGTAATGGTGCTTCATATAACATTGTTCAGAGAAACAAGTGTTAATGATAACTCCCCCATGACGTTTGTGCTTGCTACTATATACAGGCCCCCAGGGCACCATACAGACTTTCTTAAAAAATTCGCTGATTTTCTATCTGAATTAGTGTTGGCTACAGATAAGGTCTTAATAGTGGGTGACTTTAACATCCATGTTGATAAAAACGATGCACTGGGAGCAGCATTTATAGACATTCTGAACTCTATTGGAGACAACACGTGTCAGGTCCCACTCATTGTCGAAATCATACTCTAGACTTAATACTGTCACATGGAATTGATGTTAATGTCGTGGAAATTCTGCAGCAAAGTGATGATATCTCAGATCATTATCTAGTCTCTTGTATACTCCAAATAACGAAAACAGTCAATTCAACTCCTTATTACAAGTATGGTAGAACCATCACTTCTACTACAAAAGATTGCTTTCTGAGTAATCTTCCTGACTTATCTGAATTCCTCAGCATGTCCAATAGCTCAGAAAAATTATGATATAACGGAAAACTATTGACTCTCTCTTTTCTAGGACTCTAGATACGGTCGCTCCTCTGCGCCTAAAGAAGATTAAGGAAAACAGTCTGACCCCATGATATAACGAGCACACTCACGCCCTAAAGACAGCAGCCCGGAAATGGTGGATCAGCACCTAGAGACGACCTCTACAGCCCTGAATGTCAGTGGAGACCACATCAACTAGATGAGCCCCAGAGACAGACCCCCAGTGAAAACCTCTTTACCCAGACGGCCATCGGCACAAGACCATGGGAACCAGATGAGTTCTTTGCGTCTGGCCAGAGGAGAACTGGCTCCCCGACTGAGCCTGGTTTCTCCCAAGGTTTTTTTTTTCTCCATTGTCCATTTTTTTTCTCCATTCTGGAGCTTTGGTTCCTTGCCGCTGTCGCCTCTGGCTTGCTTAGTTGGGGACACTAAACAATATCATATACTATTTGAACTGAACTGAGCTAGGACGATGACACTATTGAATCCAACGATGAACTGCCTTTACCTGAAAATTGAGTGTTTACTTTTGCCCTTTTGCATAATACTGTACAGCCGCTTTGTCACAATTGTGTATTGTTAAAAGTGGTATATAAATAATGGTGACTTGACTTGACTTGACTTGAAGCAATAGGTGTGGCCATTGCATACAGCCCCACCCTCATTGTATGACTCCTCCCTCTACATCATCATAGTCTGTTATGAAAAAAACAAAAGCAAATAGATCATCTTAAATGTTGCATTTATTATTTAAAACTGCTGCATTTATTTGAGCAATTTATAATTTTAAAAAATAAATAAAGGAGACAAAAACATACCCAACAAGTTTCTCTCATCTTCATTGCTGTTCTTCACATCATCATACTCCTCCTGATCTGCCTCTGATACACGTGTGAAATAAAACCTCACATTTTAATGTGTAACACAGCTTGTGTCATTGATCTATTTCTCTTCATGACTGTCTGAGACTATTAAATTAAACCTGATAAAGCCATGATGATTCATTAATGGTAGACATCATCATAATGCTCCGGTGTGTTCACTACATACACATGGACATAGAGACAGAACAAAGGTTGCATTTTATTGAGCATCACAGAGATGTTAGAAAATGTCTTAAAATAATTTTAAAAATAACACCTTTAATATCAGAGTTGTGTTCAGGGATGATGACATCATCATAGCTCTCAGGTGTGTCTTCTACAAATTAAACATAAGTCAAATATCATCACACAAAACAAACCTGAATGTATATTTTCTGCGTCAGTGCAAACCCTTCTCTGTAATTAAAATAAAAAAAAAACTACTTTGTTAAAGGATTGTTAAAGATATGCACTGAAACATTAGTGATTAAAAACACACACACACACACAAAATGTATGGGAGGAGAGTAATTAGTAGATTGTGTTTGTCATTACGTACAGTAAATGATCTAGTGGCGATGATGTTCTTTCATTTTCTTATTGTCAGTAGATCAACCACAGAACTTTCCACTCCCATCAGCACTTTAAAGGATTGCATTCTACGCTTATTTGCCCTGTTTAATAAATCTAGCCCACTGAATTACAACTACAGTACAGAACTGCACCTGTCTCATGATCCGGTTTCAGTCCATCAGTGATGACATCATCATAGTATTCCGGTGTGATTTCATTCGCCATCTCTTCAAGAACAAAGCAAAATACTATTAGAAATCAAATGCTCTTGTGGGCCATAAGAACATTATCATTTCAATCTTGTCATATCATTTTAATATGAGATCAGCAAAAGAATTTCAGAGACAGATAATTCAGATCAGTCTAGAGGTTTAACAGTACTAACAACTGATGTACATCAACTGTCTGACAGACTCTCTTATTAATGGTATTAAATGAGATTGATGGCTCATGTCTCACCCCTCTGAGTGAAGTGATTGTGTGTGTGCTGAATCTCCTCATAAACGGCCTCAGTCGTCGTCCTGTGTCTCCTCTTAGAGAGAGCTGTGAGTGTAGACAGACAAACCTGCTGTCAGTTCACAACACATGACTGATCACACACTGAATAAGACACAATATGACAGTCTCTGGATCTCTCCTACCTCTCCTCATCACTCTGTTCTGCTGAATCAGTATAAGCAGTGGCACTAAGAGCAGTA
>NW_026128726.1:0-18653 GCF_022985175.1 Labeo rohita
GACTAACACTAGAACCATACAATACACCAAAACGCAACATAGTTACAAAATTAAGTGATTTTATTTGTGTCTGTACGACTGTGAGGAACGAAACCAAATTCAAGCCTCAGGTTTTACTGCAGGAATATCGAGCGCTCATTGGCTCTCGCCTGCATTTGTCACAGATTACGACATGCCTCTGGTGAGGTGCGTTTAAATGATGCGAGCGCGCCTTCACGAAATGAATAGGGAAGTAATCTGGATAATTTTTTTTAGCGATTAACAGTTTAAATTCTGCTCTGCACCTCACACACATACTGTATTAAGCCAGATAGGACTGCAGCTGCAACGCGACGTCATTTAGCCGGTTTTTTCTACTGCTTTTGACATTTTTGTAATAAATAAATGATTGTGATTGCAATGTCTGTCATGTTTTTCTTTATTACTGTACAGAGAGAGTTAGACAGGAGTGGGATTAGCGACTATAAAAATATTTTAATGCTATATTGTTACTAAAATAGTCATTTCCCTGCCTATTTTGGTAAGTTACGTTTTATATCCTTACGCTAAGGGAGATAAAAATCTAAATCGCTTGATAAAATGCTAAAAATGCATATTTGCTATAAAATGGGTAGGTTTAGGTTTGGGAGTAGGTTAGGGGTTTACAAAATCTAAATCGCTCATTGATAAAACTGAAAAAAAAGGAGAGATGACTGACAGACCATGCTGGAGGATTTGCTGCTCAATCTTGTGCTCAATGACAAACATCCTTTACACAGAGTGCGCCTTAATCATGAAAGCGAAAGTGAAAGTAAACAGCCCAAAAGCGATTTCAATGCCCTGCATACTGATAGCGCGAAAATGTACAATATTAAAAGGTAGAAACTACGTTAGCGGGCTTTGAACAATATGTGCGCTGTGACACCAGGAAAACAAAATTTTGGATAAATGTTATGGTAATGTCAAAAATGCATATGTAACTAAATCAAAGCATCCTCTTTCAAACTCGGACCATAATGTCGTGCATTTGATTTCTTCTTATAGGTCGGTATTAAAGACATGTAAGCCAGAGAATAAAATGGTTAATATATGGATAGAGGATTCTATGGAAACACTTAAGGGCTGTTTTTTTGTGCACAGATTTGTCCATATTTCACCAATTAGAGCTTGTTGAGGCCACTGACAAAATTAGTGATTACATTAACATTTGCATAGATAATGTGGTAGAAAAAATGTTGTGGTTTATCCTAACAACAAATCCTACATTACAAAGGACATTAAAAGGTGCATAAATAAGAAAAAGCTGGCATTTAGGAACAGGGACTATTAGTGGCACAGAAAGAATTAAAATATCAGTTGAAAAAAGCAAAGGAACAGCACAAGTGAGCTATGGAACACAGTTTTTATACTTCTAACACAAAAAAACTTTGGGAAATAATGAAATTGGTTACTAACATGAACCCTGCTAAGAACTTTGGACAACTTACAAAGAGCAAATGAGCTAAATGATTTTTATTTGAGATTCGAGGCACAAAATTATTTGGATGAATGTTATGGCATATTACAATCATTGCCTGATACCAATGATTCCTTCTGGGTGGAAGTAGACCCACGTGATGTGCAACACCGTTTTAGGTGCTTGCACACCAACAAGGCTACTGGGCCAGATAGGTTACCAGCATTTTTGTTAAAGAGTTGTGCTGAAGAGCTTGCAATAGCATGGTGTCCCTTATTTCAGCGATCTCTTGATATTCACACTGTCCCAGCCCTGTGGAAAAAGTCCTACATAACACCAATTCAGAGTTATTTTATAAGTGAATTTAAAATTTAAATTGAGATTTTTCCTGTAATCAAATAAATACTCTGAGGTTGAACCACAAAACAATGATCGCACTGCACTCTACTCTTCTGTTGTATTATGGTGAATGTATTATGAAAATAAACTTAAAATCTAAAAATATTTCTATCAAGAACCTAAACATATGGTTGCAGACATCATATGTGACCCTGGACCACAAAACTATGTCGTAAGCAAATATTTGTAACAACACATTGTATGGGTCAAAACTGATTTTCTGTTATGCCTAAAATCATTATTAAGTAAAGATCATGTTCCATTAAGATATTTTCCTACCGTAAATATATCAAACCTTGATTTCTGATTTGTAATATGCATTGCTAAGAACTTCATTTGGACAACTTTAATGGCAATTTTCTCAATATTTTGATTTTTTTGCACCCTCAGATTACAGATTTTCAAATAGTTGTATCCCGGTGTTGTGCCCAGTTCTGACCCCTGCCAGATTTTTTGGTAGGTTTAGGATTAGGTGTGGGGTTAGGATTAGGCAATCAGGTAACGATTTGAACGAGAGGGGGTAATAATTTGGCAGGGGTCGAAAATGGGCACAACACCGGCCAAATATTGTACTATCCTAACAAACCATACATCATGGGAAAGTTATTTGTTCAGCTTTCAAAAAAAGACCCTTATGACTGGTTTTGTGGTCCAGGGTCACATTTAGTTTTGTAGACATTCTAAAAACTTATATTTTGGCTTAAATGTAGGACGTAATACAGAGCATCGCAAAGAAAACCCACACTACAAAAATTGACAGTATTGTAGTATTGCCTGTCTTTATTGTCTTAACAATTTGTTCAGAATCTTGGCAGAGCATAATCAAATTGTACACTTAAAATGAATTGAACGCAGAAAACAATGTTTGCAGGCATTCAGAGAAACTTAGATTCTTTTCTTTCTAAAATCTAGATGGAGTAGATGGAAGAATAGATAGAAAACCATTACTTACTGTTAAAACTATGTGTTTTTGTGTTTTAGGTTTTCATTCTTTGTCGTTGCCGTCAACCTACATTAAGGGAAAAACACAGTTTCCTAAATTTAGTTACATAACAGCTCTGGATGACATCACAGTTGGATACTATAATTCAGAAATGTATATTCCAAAAGGAAATACGACAAATGAGGATGATTCGGTTGATTCAGATTACATAAAGGGTATAAGTGACTACATGTTAAACTCCTTTGTGAGACGATCTGCACTGTTCAGTCAACACAGTCAAAATGACGGTATGTAGACCAATAACCTGATAGTATTTTTGTAATGTATTGACCTAATTATACATATACAGTCACTTGAATAAGTATATTCTGTGTAATGATGGAGACCAACCCATCACACTCTTTTCCCTCATTTTCCTCACAGGTCCTCCTCACTGCTGGAGGCTGCACCACAGATGAGCTTTGCTACTTTAACAGCAACTTTACTTATACCGTATTACACAAGAAGTGCTCAAACCTCAACTGGAAGAATTCAAGCAGAAATATGGAAAGTTCTATTACAAAATTTGTATAGATACTCTCAGAAATTACCTCAAAAAGAGACAGAGTGAAGGAAATCGAAAGAGTAAGTGCTCAAGATGTCTTCATACAACAGACATTTTAGCTGCTGTAAACTGTTAAAAGTTGTTTTTAATTTATTTCCTGTGTGTCATAATTACTGTAATATAATTCCTGCAGTGAAACCTTGAGTCGGATTCATGCAGAAAGCAATCACAGATTCTGGAAGGTCTCGTTTGAGTTGTTTGGCAATAGGATTTTACCCTTGTCACATCAACATGACCCTGTTCAGAGACGATCAGCCTGTAAGTGATCATGAGATCACTGGAGGAGATCTGCTGCCCAATGGTGACGGGACGTACCCGATGAGGAAGATTATGAAAATCAGTGCTGCAGACAAACACAAATACACCTGCTCTGTCACACACCTCAGTCTGGACAACAAACTGGAAGTCCCTTTGGGTAATGAGCTCTTATAAATACAGAAAAGATCTGATTATCCTTAATGATCTTAATCTAAATTCTTCCTTCTTTTAGAAAATGAACTTTCCAGCTATCACACAGTTGTTCTGCTATCAGCTCATGCTGTCCTGCTGTTGGTATGTGTGATTTTGGCAATGGCAATAGTCGCCTAATTTAATGTTCTGGTATGCTTTCCTTTACTTTGAGCCTTCTTTTGAATTTTTACAAGATCTTTACAAGTGTCTTACATGTTAAATAACATTTATGTTCATGTACAGAAGCTGATGAGGTTTTGTAATCTTCTGAAGACATCCATCCTATTTGCAAGGAGATCAAACCCATTACATCTTCTGTTTTATCCAATGTAGATATCACATCATAATCTGAGCTGTTGCAATATTTGCCTTACTCACATTCTCATTAACAGTGAATTAACAGCTGTAAATTCCTTAAAATGTAAATATGTTTACAAGGGGGGGTTAAATTAATTTATATATAGACAACACTGTTGTCAAGAAGGTTTATTCTACGTTCAACTTTTTGTATAGTAGTGTATGTATAGTATTTTATTGTTACTGTATTGCTGGTTCTGATTTAGTTTTTGCACAGTTTGACATTTATACTGCTTGCTGTTTTGCACTGGTGTTTTTCTTTGGCTTAGTCTGTCATATGCTATTGTATTTTTTGGTTGCTTGTAACATGGTCATTGATAAGAGGGGTACTGAGAGAGCAAATAAAGATACTGGTATTTTGTTTCATGTTTTTTTTTTTTTTTTTAGTTTTTTTATCATTTGATGTGATAATTAGTTAATGTAATCAATTTATCCCTTTAAAAGTGAGCAATCAGAGATCATGCTAACTCTCCCACAACAAAACCTGTTTGTGCATTTATCAAGTCAAGTCAAGTCACCTTTCATTTATATACCGCTTTTAACAATACAGAATTGTGACAAAGCGGCTGCACAGTATTAAATAGGAAATAGTGCATTTATATGTCTGAATTGAAAGTATGTGGTGTTGTACAGTAGTTGCCTAATAATTCAAGTCAATATTAAGAATTACAATTTGTGGTTTACTGAGAAAGTCTGTATTTTTTTTTTCTTTTAAAGGATCATATGGTGGATATGTGGTATTATTATGTTTGGAGTGACAGAAGCTATGTTAATGTTGCGTAATCAATGCTGTTATCTGAACTGAATGCATGTAGTGCCATCTAGTGGTCTGATTCAGTCATAGTAAAGAATGTTTGCCTTGTTTAGGAAATAAGCATTAAAATATAAATGTGCATGTATATGTGTTGTATTGAGCACTTCACGTTTTTATTTTATCACATAAGTAAACGCAGTGACCCCATGGAAGCTAAAGGGGGGGTTCAGCTTAGTTTACTTAATACTGCATTAATGTCCTTTTGACTCCAAACCTTCATATTAGGTATCATCTATCCAGATCAACAACCTTCCAGGTGTTTACAGTAGAAGTTGAGAGTACAGAGTTTGTTTATTGTCATTACAGCAGCTTACACTGCACTGAAAAACTGAAAGTGATAGACATTTTAAAGAGTAAATAAAAGGTCAGATAAGGAGAGTCTTTTAAGGCACTAAAGGGAACTGCCCGGCTGTGACTGGTCCGTTTAATAGTCTTTAGGATGATGAAACTATATCTGAAGTGTCTTCCATGGACAAAATTGTAATGAAATGCAGTTAGGCTACACACAAATGGGTAGTAGAGACAGTTATGATACGAACCATGAATAAATCTAGCCATCCCAAAACATTCATAATATATTTGTTTATATTATGTGATAATATTAGTTATCACTTGATGGAGAAATTTAAAAGAAAACTTACAGAATGTTGTGTTGTTATGCGCCATTTCTTAAAATGCAATATGAACGTGAATATTTGGCTAACCATTATCAAGCCTAGTAAGCCAGAAAGATTTTTATTCCAGTATTATGGCTTATTATAATTGAGAGACTACAGAGAACTATCTATGGAATATCTTTTGAATCTTGGGACGCTATACTACCCAGTCTGTAAATTAAATAACATTTACCTTAAAAAGAGAGGAACTCAATTAAACACAAAAGGTACATCCTCACGTGTTTATTGTACTTTCTTAAATTTAGACCAAAATAATAATAATAATAATAATAATAATAATAATAATAATACTATATATATATATATATATATATATATATATATGTGGATTGTACATGATACTATTATTAAATGCAACGGCCATACATAGTTAAATTCAGATTGTGATATGTCCTACTCATCAAGCACACAAACTTAGATTCTGGAGGGAGTTGTTTGGCAACAGGATTTTATCCTCCTCACATCAGCTTGACCCTATTCAGAGACGAGCAGCCTGTAGCTGATCATGAGGTCACTGGAGGAGATCTGCTGCCCAATGATGATGGGACATACCAGATGAGGAAGAGTCTGGAGATCAGTGCTGCAGACAAACACAAATACACCTGCTCTGCCACACACCTCATCTGGACAACAAACTGGATGTCACTTTGGAGAATGAGGTGTGAAAACTTTATAAATAGCACAGAACTGTGTTTCTAATCTGTTTGTGACCTCTTCAAAATATTTGTTAATTTCTAGACACATATGTCCGAAGCACGTGTGCGTCCAAAAGCCTCACACGCATGTGGGTACTAAAATAAGTTCTCTTTCAGACAAAATTTATGTTACACTCATAAGATACAAAAATACAGCCAGTTATGTTTATGAAGTTAAACAGCTGGAAAAGAAATCACATGTTTATATTAGATCAGCGGTGTAGCAGCATAACATACAGTACCTATACTGCTGTTTGAGTCTATACTGTCGTTATGACCCAAACAATAAAATGAAAGCAGGAAATCACTCACTGCTCTGGAATAAACAACTTCTATACTTGTAATAAAAACATTTCTTACCTGAATGCTTTTAAATGCTCTGGTGAGAAGATATACATGGCAGATAGTGTGTTTGCGGGTCAATCAGGGCGGGGACTCTGCTAATATGGCCATGCCGTCAACAATCGTGGAGGGGGCTGGTAAAGAATTTTGTCCCACTCTTCTTTGCAGAATTGTTTTAATTTAGCCACATCGGAGGGATTTCAAGCACGAATGGACTGTTTAAGGTCATGTCACAGCATCTCAATTGAATTCACAGCCATTCAGAGGTGAACTTGCTGGTGTGTTTCGGATCATTGTCCTGCTGCATAATCCAAGTGTGCTTGAGCCTGAGGTCACAAACTGCTTTTAGAGGCTCTACAACTAATAAACTGCATTTTGCGATGGCAAATTCACATATCAAGGTTCTGTAAATGACATGGCTCAACAACAACAACAACAACAACAAAAAAAACCTTTCTAGAACTGTCCATGTCCATGTAATTTGCGATTTGTAGCCTAAAGGACATTAAGAACTCATTCTTTGTCTTTTCAAATATTCCCGTCCTTACAATCTAACGGTGTGTTCTCATTTGAATTTATAACTTGTACAATAACTTGTTAATGCGCTCCGACTTCAAAAAGTTACAACTTCAGGCAGGGTGTCGGTGCTCATCCTGTATCAAATTTCACCCTCTCTACACTTTGAGACAGCCTACAACAATGTCTGCTGAAGGGGGCATCGATGTGGCTTGGGAGCTTTTTTAAACCTAAGATGACGAATGGGACACCATACGATCTCCTGGATTAAGCGGACACGTGTATTTGAAGCAAAACTACATTAGTCTGTATATGTGTTTTCGTCCACAACAAAATGAATACACCATGTGTATGTGTTATGTGTTTCCTTTTGGTTCCAGTTCCAGTTTTAGCAGGTATGATTACTTTATAAGAATATAATTCTCTTTAAATCATTTTAAATGTTCATATTTGAGCATTAAGAAAGACTTTTAAACACACACTCCTTCTTGTGGAAGCTTATCAGATTTGTGTGTCTAGCAGTATGAGCATTCCTTAAGACTGATCCCACTTTTTTTTTTTTTTTTACTATGTTGCTAACGTCAGAGAAAATACGGGATATTTCTCTTTCCTTTCCTTGTGTCTTTGCTCTATTCTACCCTTTAAGGAAAGAGAACAAGGACAGAGGCATCAAAGAAAAACTTGATGTATTTACACTTGATGTAAATACAGATCGTATGTTGTCCCGTTATTGAAATATTTTGCTCGTCATCAGTAGACCCGCTAAGGGATCTGCCCTTGTGGAACTGATATAGGTAATATTGGCAAGATATCCACAGACAGATTCGACTTTTCTGGATCAATAACTTGCGAGCAAAACGTTTTTACTACACAGATTATGCCTCTTTTCTTTCGTAGTGATGTAGAAAACAAGCTACGAGAGTAGCTTTCCTCCGCTCTGTACAAAATACGTTGATCTCATTGCGCTCCCAGTAAACGGGACGTCCTCTGGACGTTGTGCTGTCCGTTTAGGTCCACAGCACGTCCACTTCGTAACGTTCGCTGGCGAACATCGGTCTGCTTTGTAACGTTCGCTGACGGACGTTCTGAGAACGTTCACTTACGTCCTAATGTGGTCCTCTTTATGTCCGTGTTTAGTCCCTCATCTGCCATTTCCACAACAACACTTGAAAAATACAGTCACGCATGCCTAGTCTTTATCATCAGACCTGACACCTTGCATTAATTAAACTAAAATATAAACCCATATTGGATTTTAAGGCGAGACACTGCAGGTGAATAGGGTAAAAAACAAACAAACAAACAAACAAACAAACAAACAAACAAAAACTAATAGCTATTGCCTTGCTTACCCAGTTGATTGATTATATTGATAATTGCAAACATTTTTATATTACAAGTTTCCTAAAATGTAATGTTTAAATATGCAAAGGCATTATTTAATGAAATATGCATTCATATGCACACATTTCTAGTACAAAAATCTAAACACTGGATGAAGTCCGTTTCAAAATTCTTGTCTACACTGTATTTTAAGAAAAAATACACGTACATTAAGAAAAAAAAAACTATTTACACAAATACAAGAGCTATAAAAGAAGCACTTAACAGTGTTTTTTGGATGCTTTCTTTCTACTAATCTATAAAAAATAATCATATACCGTGTATATCATATGTATGGAGCTCATATTATGACAATACTTTTTGAATTTGAATTGTACAAATTTGAATTATTGACAAGTGTCATTTAACAAAACTGAATATTATATGGCATTTAACATAGTTCTGAAATCGATTTTTTTAAACTTGAATAGTGAACATTTGAAATTGAACAACTGAATTTTCAAATCGCAAATTTTCAAATAGACATGTATTTTCAAACAGCAGATTTTTGTTCTGATTTCTAAGACTTCAAATATTCAGTTTTTAAAAATACAACTTCAAGTTTTCAAGATGAAAAAAAATTCGGAACATCAAATTGAGTGTTCAAAATTCAAAGCGCAGAAATTCAGATCATACAGAAAGTAGGTCAGAGCTTATGCACAGGGAAGAGTAGATGATCCACGAAAAGTCGAACGAAGCAATTACTGTGACCGAGAGGCGACATGTTTGGTTCACTTAGGCTAGTCTGTCATGGCCACAACATATTAACTCGTGGGTACCTGAAAATACGCCGTGGTCACAAGAGCACGTCCTGATTTTGCTGAGTTAGATGTGTTCCTGGGTCAACATATTTTGTTGACCCTGGAACAACATTTTAATCCAAAAATTTAATCTTGACCACAACCCTACACCCTAAACCTAACCTTACCCATGATTAATCCCTAAAATCAGAGGAAATAATAGATGAATGACACTGATGTATAAGTACCAAACACTGATTGTAATCCTAAACTTCACAAAAACTATAAACTGATTTTTTAAATCTGATTGGTTAATCACAATGTTGTTCCAGGGTCAACAAAGATGCTGATCCAGGAACATGTCATACTTGGTAAAATCAGGTTCTGCGGTCACAAGATAAGGGCTCGTTTGAATATTGCATGAATATTCACACTATGACAGTGCGATCTCTGTGTGTGATATGTGATTGTTGTAATATTTCTATAAAAATCTAAAATACATGCTTATATTAAAGTAAAAAATGGATGATAAATACATCTTTAGTATGGAATTAAATAGCAAGCACTTTGAGTGTCTTGTGCATCGTATTTATTTTCATATAGAAGCAACGAAACTGAAATTATACCATGTTTATCAGCAACACAGCACGTGAGTGTAAAAAACGCGATATCAGCCTTTGACCTCGTAGGTTTCTGTTCAGAACTGTCCGTCTTGACTGCGCTTTTTTCACTCCTCCCTTCACTGCAGGCGCCTACTCTCGCCTACAGTTCAGGCGAGGCTAGGCGCATCTCAGACGAGCCTATTATCTCGTGGGAACATCATATTAACTCGTGGCAGTATGATATGTCGTGGCCACAAGATCATTTTGTGGAGTTAATAACATGCAGGAATCGCCGCGCGGCTGCTGCCTTCTCTCGTAGTGGAAGCGTATTGTGCAGTTGAGGTGGTGTTCGCGACGCGGTCTCGGTGCGGATGCTGCCGCTCACAAAAAGATTTTAAAAAAATGATCTTTGGCTGCGCCTGCTGCGAAGCGCCATGTTCGTGGAAGCGGCAGGATTTTGGGTGCAGCAGCACCACTTGCGCTTCGCCTCCGCGCCGCTCCCATTGAAAATGAACTGGACACTCGCGACTGCCGCGTCCCGTGTGAAAAAGCCTGAAGTGATTTGTGCTGTTTTGGGAAAGACAAAGTTGCAAACATAGTTGCAAACAACAAGGTCACATTTGATTTCATTAAAAATAAACAAAACATAACAGCAATGTATTATATGTGTTTTTCTATTTATAATTCATAGTCCCTATTCATGGGATTATGACTTCATGTCAGGCACATCTCTGTAAAGTTTTTTTGATTAATCATAGGGGAATTCCATTACATGATCGTCGTTTTCAACACTACCGACAAATGTTCTATTTGTTGTTAAAAATCTGGTTAAAGGACATAACATATTTTTATCTCTGGCGCAAAGAGACGTAAGTGGCAGTATTTTGGCTGCAGGAGCACCGCTTGCCTGTTAACGGATCGGTTCCTTATATTTCATATTTGTATATTATTATTATTAAACAGTAGGCTAATACAATAGGCCCAATTTTATAATAATTATATTAACTGGTTTGGGCTATATTTTTGGGCTATATTGATTGTTTTATATGCTTATTTCCCTTTCAGTTCCTTTCAGTGTAGTGCTTTAATTAACTTTCTGTATAATTATGCTAATATTATTAATATGCTAAAATATTTTGCAAAAACTGTAAACGCCTGACAATTATGCCAGTGAAGTTTTTACTTTATTAATGTATTTACCCCAGTTGGTGATGATGAATGAGCATGTTGTGTTCATTGTGTTTCAAATGAAACTGCGTGAATGATTTATTCCTTAACTATAATAAATAAAATAAAGTGTAATAGTTTATCAATAAGCCGAAATGAAATATCTTATATTCACCCTTTAATCTGCACTTCCAGTAAAAATTCCTCGTCTGCAAAACTATTCAGAACCTAAAGTCAAGAGATCTCAAGTATGATACAAAGTTATAGACAACTAACACAACCTATTATAGCCCACATACTAATAACAGTCTAGATATGTTATGTAGTCCAATTTTCGCGCGTTGGGGAGTCGCTCTCTAAACTTCTGGTATTAAAATTGCCTTTGAATGCGCGTGCGCGTTTTGCTTTCAGTTTCGTTTTACGCAAAGCAGAGTGATGAAGTGGATATATGCCGTATATGTATACACTGCCATCTTGTGGCCACGACATATTATCACGCTCCCACGAGTTAATATGACGTTCCCACGAAATAATAACTTGTGGCCACGGTGTGTTATCACGTACCCACGAGTTAATATGTTGTGGCCATGGTAAACTAGCCTAAGTGAACCAAACATGTCGCCTCTCGGTCACAGTAATTGCTTCGTTCGACTTTTCGTGGATCATCTACTCTTCCCTGTGCATAAGCTCTGACCTACTTTCTGTATGATCTGAATTTCTGCGCTTTGAATTTTGAACACTGAATTTGATGTTCCGAATTTTTTTTCATCTTGAAAACTTGAAGTAGTATTTTTAAAAACTGAATATTTGAAGTCTTAGAAATCAGAACAAAAATCTGCTGTTTGAAAATACATGTCTATTTGAAAATGTGCAATTTGAAAATTCAGTTGTTCAATTTCAAATGTTCAATATTCAAGTTTAAAAAAAATCGAATTCAGAACTATGTTAAATGCCATATAATATTCAGTTTTGTTAAATGACACTTGTCAATAATTCAAATTTGTACAATTCATATTAAAAAAGCATTGTCATAATATGAGCTCCATAAATATGCGAGAATTGAGGTGTCCATCAAGATCAGTGTTTCATTAGGTCCAGGTCACAGGCTGGAGAACATGAGAAAGCATCAATTTGAGTATTAAGAGGCACCCTACATGAACCCATGAACAGCCTTTTTGGCACGAAGACAGCTGTTATGAGCTCAAATTATTTGTAGTTTAAGCAGTATTGAAAGATTGGTTGTTTTAATAAATGAATTAAAAAATCTCATAGTTGTCTTCAATTTTATTTTAAAGCATTTAATTATTTCAATATTACATTAAAATGAAGCCTCTATGAACTATCCAGTGATGGATTACTAATTAATATGTGTTTTGTCTGTTGTTTCAGGTTCTCACAATTTGACGGCGTTTGTAACGTACATTACAGGAGAAGCATTTAGTGCTTCAATGATGTTGGATGACATCACTGTAGGATATTATGATTCAGAAACAAAGGTCTATGTTGCAAGAGGAAATAATACAAATGAAGATGATGTTGTAGATCCAATTATCCTCAAGTCTGTAAGTGAGAAGGTGCATGCTCATTTTAAAGGAAGATCAAATCACTGGAGTCCTGTCAATGACACAGAAAGTAAAAGTAAGTTCAGATGGCTACATTGTTAGTTTACAATAGATGTGATAAAATAATTCAGCTGTGATTCACACTTAACATGAACGTGTTATTTATTTTATTTTGCACATGAAGGAAAGCCACATGCGTTTCATCTCTCAGCTCATATTCATTGTGATCCAATCCAAAATCTCCACCCACTATTGAAACTGTTCTATTTTGACATCATGATCTACCATATCTATCACAACAACGCATGTCTCGTAATCAAAAGAAAAAAAAAAGAACATGGCAAATTAGTTGTTTAGATTATTTTGCTGTAGTGACCTCTGATGGGAACAAACTGAAAGAGAGTGAGAGTTTATTGCAAGACATTTCAAGGGGCTCCTGAGGTCAAATGTGTTGAAATATCACTGTCTTTATTTTATAACAGGTTTTGAAGTTTATCAGGTGATGTGTCTTTGTGAACAGAGTGACAATAAACCTGGACAAATTATCAGCAAAACCGCTTATAGAGGCTCTACGATTGATGAGCGGCGTTTTTCTGATGGCAATTTCACATATAAGGTGTTTTCAAATAACACTAAAATGAAACGCAATCTTGAACTGTCCAAGTATCGCTTTGAGAATGTATATTATCCAGCCTGCATAAAAACCCTGAAGAATTACCTAGAAAAGCGAGAAACCCAAGTAAACGAAAAAGGTATAATGCAATCTGCAATCAATAGCCATACATTTTAAAATCTCTAGGTAATATTCCCTTATTACTCATTTTCCTCTGCCCTTTTTTCCTTCCACAGTGAAACCTAGAGTCAGAATTATTCAGAAAACAAACTCAGATTCTGGAGGGTTTCGTTTGAGTTGTTTGGCAACAGGATTTTACCCTCGTCACATCAACCTGACCCTGTTCAGAGATGGGCAGCCTGTAGATGATCATGAGGTCACTGGAGGAGATCTGCTGCCCAATGGTGACGGGACGTACCAGATGAGGAAGAGTCTGGAGATCAGTGCTGCAGACAAACACAAATACACCTGCTCTGCCACACACCTCAGTCTGGACGTTACTTTGGGTAATGAGCTCTTACAGAAAAAAACAACTGAAGTCAGTCCCTCAGTCTGTAGTTGATGTTTCAGAGTTTGATCACAGGGAACAATTTAAATTCATGATTAATTCTGTTCTGATGGTTTTGGCTCTGATGTTGGTGTTTGGAGCTGCAGCTCAGTATAAGGTGTGAAAAAAATGTCTTTTTTTTTTTTTTTTTGGAAAAATGAATGATTTCTTTTTTCAGAAATTGATCCAGGTGAACTGCTTAAGGCAGCGATTCCCGTAGTGCTGATAGTTTTGGCTCTGGTTTTGGTGTGTGCGACTGCAGCCATTGTGTATAAATGCAGAAAGAGACAAGCTGGTAGGACAGAAACTAAAATCAATGATAAGTTTTGTTTGTAAAATACTTGATTTCTATGAATAACATCCTTTTGATTTTGTAGATTCACCCAGAAGTGGCTATTCTGCTACTTATAGTAAGTGCATTCTTGAAGCTTTTTTAAAATTAATTAAATAATTTATTTTTTTTTCAGATCACTGATTAAACTTTTTTTTTCAGCATCTGAAGAACAAGGAAAACAACAACAGTTCAATGAAATGGCATGACTTGATGCTACATGGATCAACGTCTCCAATGAAAAAATTCATTCTGACAGTTCATCGGCTTTATGATGACAGATACTACCAGATGCAATGAGAAAAGCAGAATTAATTTTTTTTAAATGCTTTATAAACAACAAATAGAACGTGCAATGCCATATCTCACTGTATAACAATTTCATTTCACATGCCTCAAAATATAGTAATAAGAAACAAGAAAAAACAAAAACAAGGAGAGGATACATAAGCATAAATTACATACATTTTTATATTCTGAAATTACATCTATATACGAAGAGTTCAGATGCAAAAGCCTCTAAATCCATCTGACATATTTCTTTAAAACGAGCATTTCTTTCTGGCTACTTTGTATAGGTTTCTATGTAAGTACTGGTACTTCTGATTAAGCTGAAGCTGGAATTTAGCAAGTTTGAAGTAAAAGTATTTGATGGAAGCATAATATGTGTCGAGAGCATTCACTCAGTATCATTATCTCATTTTTGACCGAGATGGCTTTTAGCTGGTTTTGCATCTGAACTCTTACATTTTAATCTCTTTTTCAAGGACTATAAAAATAGGTTTACCTTTTGTAAACTTGCATTTATGAATGTGAAATTTACATAAAAATAAAACAAAATTTATAATAAAACAAACCTTCTTTTTTAAAGGTTCACTGAAGTATAGGTTCTTTATGGCCCCATTTCTTCCAGATCAGTATCCTCACATTTATCATACAATAAATTATCTTTAATAGGATCGTTCATAAAATAATTTTTGGAAAAAAAAAAAAAAAAAAACTGAAGTAACAAGACTTGACAAGATATATGATTCAAATGTTTATTGTGTTTACAGTATACATCAATGCAGTACATACATCATACATCAGTACATACACCTCGATACTGTGTGTACATGTTAAATACAGATGTGCATGAGTAGTTCTCAGACTTGACAGCGATCATTTTTTTTAAGTCACTGCAATCATCGTTTTCATGATCGCTCACTGGTTATGGCAGTGTGGGTGGTACCTAAGCTCCGACTGGTTGGAGTACTTGAAATGAAAATTTCACAAAAATGTCCATCCCATACAGTGAATATAGCAGGGTCATTTCAGTATTCCCAACATTCATATGTCCTTTTTCCATCCTGTGGAAACGGCCACTGGTGGTTCAAAGAGTTCTTGCTTTCACAGTACTTCTAAACAATGGTTGAGGCTGGGTATGTAGGATCATATAACAAAAAGAAGAAGAAGAAGAAAAAAAAAAAAAAGAGAGATTGAAAAAGACACTTAGACACATAGTTTCTTAATTTTTTACAGTTTTAGCACAGGTGTGACAAAGATAATGGAAAGGTATTTTGTAAGCTGAAAAGTAAGAAGAGAAACAAAAAATCAAAGCAAGCAAGTGCTATTTTGGAAGTTCATCTATCTATTCACTCTCCAAACCATTTATCCTTAGGGTCGTGGGGGCTGAAGCCTATCCCAGCATCTTGGGCCACAAATCCTTCTAACTAATGGTATTTAAGCAATATAAACACTAGGTAATAATGTTATATGATACCCCTCAAATGTTAGGAAAGATTACAATGTTTTATTGTTTTTTGGGGGAAAAAATCTCTCACCAAGTCTGCATTTTGTTAGTCAAGAATACAGAGAAAATAGTGATGTTGCAAAACATTATTACAAATTATAAGAACTAATGTGTATTTTGACATATAGTAAAATGTAATTTATTCCTGTGATCAAAACATTTTAGTAGAGCTGCATGATCCTGGATAAATTGAGAATCACGATTCTTTTGTCTCAAACAGAGATCACAATTCTCTCTGTAATATTCATAATGTTAAAATTATGAACAAGTGGTTTGAATGAATGATTCAAGGACTCACTCATAAATACTTCACTTGTTACATTACTGGATAAATCAGCGTTTTTGAACTAATCTCTTCAATGAATGATTCAGTGACAAATAGATTTTTTTTAAAGTGCCCCTATTATGCCTTTTCAAATATGTCCTTTCATGCAGTGTGTCATGTAGCTGTATGTGAACATAAACTATCTGCAAAGTTGTGAAGCCGACAGTGCACGATACATAAAGTTATTGTCTATCAAAAAAAAGAGTCGGCTCACATTTGCCTAAACGAATGGTCAGGATTTCAAATCTTTTCCTGTTACAGCCACACGTCACGAAGTAACACATTTGCATAATGTCCGCACACGTTCTATGTCGCGAACAACTTGCCCGCCCATACATTTCCATGGGGTTTAGGTCACATGAAAATGTACACGTACATTATACGGAAGACGCTGTATCCTACGCTGTGAGTATAACTGTTTTATATTCACTTCCAAAAGATGATGAATCTACAAAGATTGTATTTTCTGACGATCTTTCAAAATACGTAGTTGTGTATGTTATGTTGTGTAACAACCCTGCACATGTCATGCTAAACGGCTAAATCACGCTTGTGTAGTTCTGTTGTTCAGCTGTGGACCCACTGTAGTCTGACAATGTGTGACTGATGCAGCTTGACTGTCTGTCTGTCTCATTAGTTGGAGTAATGATAAAGGACACCGAATGCAGAAAGCGCTGTGCTATGAAACCCATTCATTTCAATGCCTTCCGCACTGCGGCCTCGTGTTTACTCCTCCTGCTTTTGGTTCTGATCTTTGGGGTGCCGTTTATTCCATGTTTCGCTTTGGATTTAGGCCTACAGCAGGAACAAAATCAAAAACTGGTATATTCCAGGAATGCATTGCTGTCTCTCAGGAATCATCACTATGCAGCACCGGATTACCTGTCAGCGGGTAATCCGGTGTCAGGAAATACATTAAGGGAAAAATGCAGTTTCCTAAATTTAGTTACATAACAGCTCTGGATGACATCACAGTTGGATACTAAAATTCAGAAATGTATATTCCATAAGGGAATACAACGAATGAGGATAATGTGGTTGATTCAGATTACATAAAGAGTATAAGTGACTACATGTATAAGTCCTTTGTGAGACGATCTGCACTGTTCAGTCAACACAGTCAAAATGACGGTATGTAGGCCAATGCACCACAGATGAGCTTTGTTACTTTAGCAGCAAATTTACTTATACTGTGACTTTACTTATACTGTTAATATTACACAAGAAGTGCTCAAACCTCAACTGGAAGAATTCAAGCAGAAATATGAAAAGTTCTATTACAAAATTTGTATAGATACTCTCAGAAATTACCTCAAAAAGAGACAGAGTGAAGGACTGTCATCTCCCATTGCCTTCTTACAAAAATCTTATTACAAAAATGCCGCATGGATTTTGTTTTTGTACACGCCCCCTGCCGAGTAAAATGGGGAAGTCAGCTGAGGAAAACGAAACAAGTGAAAGAGACGACACCCTAGCCTGTAACGTTTTGATAGATATCTGTTTAAAGACATATTTTACATATTTTAAGACTAAAAGCATGCAGTGCACATGGACAGGATCTCCTGTCCTCGTCTTTTCACTTGTGCTTTCACTTCCATCCGCGTCATATGGTAGGCTGAGTGTTTACCTCTTTACATATTATTAGAATTTTAAAACCTAATACTGTTAAATGAATTACACTGCAGATTAATGAAAATTACCGCATATCATGTCCTTTCTGACCTTAATAGTGCGTTACTCATATGATTTTAATGCTAAATGAAAGTGAAAGTCACTGCCAAGATTTAAAGACTAAATAAATAAATACAGTTTAAATGTATTTTTGTAGCCCAGATAGATATGAATAATAGATAACAGATAGGAAGCAACTACTTATTTATAATAAAACAGGAAAAAACAAACAAACAATCAATTTGTGTTTCAGGTTCTCATTCTTTATGGTTATTTTCAACTTATATTCAAGGAGAAACACAGTTCCCTAAATTTGGTTGCACAACAAATCTGGATGACATCACAGTTGGATACTATAATTCAGTGACGTATATTCCAAAAGGCAATACGACGAATGAGGATGATGTGATTGGTTCAGATTACATAAAAGTTATAAGTGACTACATGTATAACTCCTTTTTTAGACGATCTGCATTGTTCAGAGACTACATCAAAAATGAGAGTAAGTATGGGTTTCTCAAATATTTTTTTTAAATCTATTATTCTATTTAAAAATGAATAAATGCACATTCAATTACTTGAATACATCTTTAAGGTGAGCATATCGTTAATGTCTGATTTGTTTGGTGTTTGAGGTCAAAATTTGATATCAGAATTAAAAGAAAGCCTTTTATAACAAGTTCAGCTT
>NW_026128726.1:19153-91413 GCF_022985175.1 Labeo rohita
AAAAATATTCCTATTATAGAAAATTATTCTTCCAGATATCACATAGGTGCTGCAGTCCTGATGTTTGTATGTGCGATATGTGTGGTTTGGGCTGTAGCAATGTGGATGAAAAGGCAAGAAAGACAGATACCAAGAGGTATGCCCCTTGAAATTCTATGTGTTCCCTCAAGATAAAATTTTATCTTTTGAATTTACAAAACTGAAATGTTTGTATTACATGCACAGTAAACTACTTCCTATGAGCACATCGTATGTTCTTGCGTGTTTGCTTTTAGTTATAACTTCTGTTTTAACAGGCATGATTTCACTGTATTTTTATACTCATGCATTCATTCAGCTTGAGTACTATGAACAGAACAATTATTGCAAATTTGATACAGTCTTACGTGGGAGCTGTCTATTATTAGTGTTGGCTTTCTAGTTTGTCTACATGGTTTAGGTAGTAATAGGTTTGTTTTGTTTGTGTGTTTCTTGGGGATTGAATCCAAGTCAAGACCTTGCTGTCACGTCATGCTCAATCAACTAAGCTACAGGAACCACATCTAAAGCACTTTTTCTCCTTATTAAACCTTTTAAACAGCATTTTCTACTGTTTAAATTGATATTAATGCAGCTTTTAAGACATATAAATGACTACAATGAATATTTAGTTTATCTGATTAAAAACTCACCCTTTACTCTGCAAGGCCATTTAAAAATGAAATAGCCTGTTGATGATGGGTTTTCCTGCCACTTGAACTGAGGTGCTCTGTCATGACACATTAAAGAGCCTCAAAATTGTTTGAATTTTCTTACAAAATTACAAAATTTGAAACCTGAGACTTTGTATTATACCAAAAACAACCTACTCTGTTTTGTTTGGCGGTACTTTGTCAGTGTCCTCTTTGCTCCACAATGTTTTTCACTGCATTTGACATAGCAACAGTAACGAAGGGTGGCAGGTCTTTGCAAAGGGTCAATTAAGGTCACAGTTACAACAAATTAGGGCAGTAGAGATCTTTTTGCTGACTCTAAAAAACCAGAAGATGCCAAGGGTCCCTGCTCACCTGCATGAACATAGACCTCCTGCTGTTTCACGAATGTAAGACAGTGCTACAGGGAGACAGGAAGGACAGCTGATCTTCCTTGCAGTATCAAACTATTAAACTTGCAAATGCTCTGGTCAGTGTGGGGTAAAATCTTGCAGAAAGAACTGGCAAATTTGATGCATTCCATTCTGAGTTATACTGACTCCTGACACTGGAACAGCCCCAGGTTTACTAATTACTAATATAACAATATTTTTCTATTCTTTCTTGCAGGTTCTCACTTTGAGAACACAGACATCCTGGATTCGGATGGTAATTAAATCACTGACTACCTACTGTAAATGGTGAAAATCACTTACGTCCCCATGAGAAACAATTACCATCTGAATAGGGCTTTTGTTGTTGCCTTTCACATACATTAAAGGAGAAACACCATTTCCTGTATTTTGTGGCTCATTTTTGTTTGATGAGGTCACAGTAGGATATCAGAAATATTTAGATATTTAGAAACAAAGATGTTGCAAGAGGAAATATTACAATTGAAGTTGATGTAGAGGATCCAAATGACTAATACTATAAGTGAATATATGCATGTTTTTAATGACAAGATTAAAATATCTGAGATCTGTCAACAATACTGATAGTATGTCAATTTAGCTAAATTATTAAAGAAATAGGTTATACAAAGCAAATTCAAATTTTAAATGAATGTGTTGACATATCACTTTCCCAACAGGTCATGCAGTTTATCATTTGATGTGTCTTTTTGAACAGAGAGATGATAAACCATGATAAATGACCACTAAAATTTTTTTTATTTTGCATTCTGCATTTTTACATATCAAGGTTCTTTAAATTACACAGCTCAACAAATAAAACCCTTTTTAGAACTGTCCATGGGGTGTCATGAGACATTATACTACTATTTTATTACTACTTTATATATTTATTTTTATGTTTTGTACCATTTTAACGTGTGTAATAAGCATTGTGTACGTGCCATTGTGCACTAACGCGTCCTTCAAATAAATAAAAAAACTGCCCCACTGAATTTAGACCAGGTTTTGTTTGGGCAATGGCGCAATTGTTTTCAGTTGCCTCACAATAGCAATGGCAATGCGCCTGAACACACCTCGTTTTCAGACCAGTACCTCCATGGGCAAACAGATGTGCTCAAGTGGCATTTGCTATTTAAACAACGATACAGATTTGAAAATTGTCATGGCAACTGTTTGCAAATTCTCTGCTGTCTTAGGATCTTAAGACATGTGATGTCTTCCCTCCACAATGTCCAGCTCAGAATCACTTCTTTCAGAATCATGTTTTGTTCATTTCATATTTTGTGATTCGATGTGTTAATTTGCAATATGTTAAATAAAGGAAATTAAGGACTCATTATTTGCCTTTTTAAATATTCCCGTCCTTACAATCAAATTGTGTGTTGTGATTTGAATCCATATAATTCACACAATCACCTAATTGCTCACAGTACTCTGTGCCCCGACTTCAAAAAATTACAACATCAGGCAGGGTGTTGGTGCTCCTCCTGTCCATAGGTTGTAACCCTTCCCACGAGTACGTAGCCTACAGTAAATGCCGTTTTGACTATGGGATAGTCTGCTGCGTAATTCGCCTCATTTTAGTCGGCTGAAGAGGGCATCGATGGCGCTCGGGGCTCTTTTAAACCTAAAATGACGAACGGAACACCGTTCATTCTCCTGGATTAAGCGGACACGCGTGTTTGAAATAAAACTGCATCAGCCGATACAGGTGTTTTCGTCAACAACAAAATGAACACACCATGTGCTCTTATGTGTCTCGTTTTGCTTCCAGTTCCTATTTTAGCAGGTATGATTTCACAGTATACTTGATAAGAAGCATGTTTTAATTGATGTTGCATGTTCATGTTAGAGCAGTGAGCAATTATTTTAAACATACACACGCCTAAGGTGGATAGAGCCAGGTAAACTACGAGTGCTTCTCATTTTTCGTTTCCTATCTGTGCGTCTTAGCTCTACTCCACCCCTTAGGATGTAGGTTATGGAGAGAACGAGGAGAGGAATCTAAGAAAAAACTTATCTCTATAGACCATTTCGCTAGAGGTAAACATACTGGTCCCGATACACTTACTGTTTCTTTTTTTTTTTTTTTTTTTTTTTTTTTTAAACTTTACACAAACATCACAAAAATACAACCAACATAATCCATTTGACTGGATTAAAATGTTACATTAGCACCTTTAACATAATAATAAAAAATAAAAAAATGTCGAAATATGTGAGATTTTTGTTTATTTAAACAGCAAAGGTAAAACATAAATTAAAATTACTGTAACAGATCTGAAGGGGCAGGACAATGTATAGCCTAGCCTCGATACGATACTGGCCTTGCCTGAAATTTAGGCAAGAGTAGACGGCTGCAGTGAGGGGAGGAGTGAAATAAGTGCATTACGATTATGTGTGCTTTGCTGAGGTTTTCAGTCAAGGATTAAATTTGGGAAAACTTGAATAAATTATGACAATTTTTATTTTTGGGTGAACTATTCCTTTAACAGTATGAAAAATGAGTACTTATTATTATACTTGCCCGATACGATACTTTTATTTTTGGTACTATGAAAAATGAGTACTTATTATATACTTGTAAATTTACTTTTTATATAATTATTATAATTATAGTTGTTAATTATATATATATTAGGATGCCGATTCCGAGTTTTGGGATTCTCATTTGCTCTGACATGCACTGTGAGCTGTAAGGTCTTATATAGACAGGTGTGTGGCTTTCCTAACCAAAGTCCAATCAGTATAATCAAACACAGCTGGACTCAAATGAATGTGTAGAACCATCTCAAGGATGATCAGAAGAAATGGACAGCACCTGAGTTAAATATATGAGTGTCACAGCAAAGGGTCTGAATACTTAGGACCATGTGATATTTCAGTTTTTCTTTTTTAATAAATCTGCAAAAATGTCAACAATTCTGTTTTTTCTGTCAATATGAGGTGCTGTGTGTACATTAATGAGGAAAAAAATGAACTTAAATGATTTTAGCAAATGGCTGCAATATAACAAAGAGTGAAAAATTTAAGGGGGTCTGAATACTTTCCGTACCCACTGTATATTTATATATATAACTTACATAATTTATGTGAGATACTCAAATTTGGATTACTGTGTGTGCATTTGAGCACTGAGAACTGATCGCACACTGTCTGGGAACAGAAGAAGTGGAGCCTGCGCGATTCTGCCTATTCCGCCTTCACTAACTTAATCGACAAAGAACTGCGACTACCGGGGAAAACGGGACATCTGGTGACTCTATCCCTATAGCCCTTCAGGTGCTGAGGCCATTGTTTCAGATCGCAAGTTCACATTTTGGTAGCCTATCTCTCCATTGTGGCTGCCATACTGAGACTAGACATGCCCCTTATCCAGTTTCAACCTAATGACAGAGACGCATATGTCCTGTAGTCCTCAAATAACATTCTCGTCCCGTCTAGTCTTGTTAATGAAGAGGTGGCATAAATTTCGTAATAGGTCTCATCTTCATCACAAAAAAAGTATGTTAACGAATGTTTTTCGGCGGCGTCTTCGTTAACAGAGAAGCGAGGACAGAGAAGCGAGTAGAAATGAGGAAGCATCAATTTGAGTATTGAGAAGCACCCTAGATAGAATCCTTAAAGTAGCACTTTTCAAAGTATTTGCCATGCAGACAGCGTTTAAAGTACAGATTATTTATAGTTTTTTTTTTTTAAAAAAACCCATCTCCATACAGGACATTTGTAGTTTAGTTCCAGCAGTATAGAAAGACTGATACAAATAAATAGATAACAATTTTCACAGATGTCTTTAATTTTCTTTTAAAGTGTGTCATCATTCCAATATTATATTAAAATAAAGCCCCTTTAGTATCCACTGACAATAACCTCACACTGATGAATGACTAATTAACAGATGTTTTATCTGTTTCAGGTTTTCACACTTTGACAGGGCTTGCAACTTACATTACAGGAGAAAGAACGTTTAGTGCTTTAATTATGTTGGATGACATCACTGTAGGATATTTTAATTCAGAAACAAAGGTTTATGTTTCAAGAGGAAATAAAACAAATGAAGATGATGTCATTGATCCAAATGACCTCAGGTCTGTAAGTGAGCGTGTGCTTGTTCATTTTATAGAAAGATCACATCGCCTGAGACCTGTCAACGACACAGAAAGCGAAAGTAAGTTCAGATGGCTAAAGTGATTTTCTCAGATATTGCATGAATAGTTTTAATCACTGCATGTGTAACATGGGGAGAGAGACGGGTGAGACAGAGACATGGTGAAAACAGGCAGGGTCAAAAACAACAGCAAACAGGTGTAGCAAAGGCAAGACGTGGGAATAGTCTGTGCAGCAGGCTTCCAGAAGCTCCAATTGACAAAGAATCCAGGGGAGTGGTGGGGCGGGGGCAAGTCAAGGCGAGGGTTGGAGGACCAGGTCCATGTGGGGGACCTTGAGACTGAGGCAAAGTTGGCAGTGTTGGAGCCCACCAGGGTGGAGCAGGAGGCACAGGAGCCCTCCAGAGCGGCGCAGGAGGCGTTGGAACCCTTCAGGGTGGAGCAGGCACCCGCGTCATGGACTGGGACCTGGGGAGATCAGGGACAGAAGAGACAGATAGAGCGACAAGGAGAGAGGCAGAAAGTTCAATGGCCGCCTTCGTGGCCGTGACAGGACAGGCAGAGAGTTCGATGATGGCCTTTGTGGCCATGACAGGGCGAGCAGAGAGTCCAAACCAGGTTGGAACAGGACAGGGTGAGAGTTCATAAACAGCCTGAGTACACTGCCTAGGTAAGGGGGTGATTGGGCGCTACCATCGTGCAGGGAGCTAGGACAGACGTCCCCGTTTTACGAGGTTCCGCAGCCTCAGACGCCACCTCTGGTGACTTGTCACCAAGCAGTGACTTGACTTGGCTCGTGAAGTCCAGCAGTGACTTGACTTGGTTCATGGAGACCAGCAGTGACTTGACTTGGCTCATAAAGAACAGCTGCAACTCGACTTGACTCGGGAAACACAGCAATGCATAGTCCGTGAATTGAGCAAGTGATAAACGTGGACCCTCGCTTCTCAGCGTAGAGGTTGGTTCACGCCATCACAAAAAATCTCAATTAAAAGGCAGTCCGGGAGATCTGAATGATTGGCAATGGCTAGAAATTCACAGATATGCTGTTCGAGTGAACCTGGGCCTTGTTTGAGTCTGAATAGTATTTTGTTTGTGTCCATACCTGTTGAATGTCCGGGATTAAAGCTGCTGGATTCTTGTGTGAGCGAGTATTCTGTAACGTGGGGAGAGAGACGAGAGGCAAACGGATCCATTCGCAAGCTTTATTTAGGTTGAGACAGAGACATGGTGAAAACAGGCAGGGTCGAAACAATAGCAAACAGGTGTAGCAAAGGCAAGACGTGGGAATAGTCCATGCAGCAAACGTAATCCAGGGGGAAAAGCGAAGGGGTAATCCGTGAAACAAGCGAGTAGTCCGGGCTAGAAAACTAAACACTGGGAACTGGGGAACTAGGGAACACAGGAGAAACGAGAAACAACAAAGCAAAACCACAATACTCTGTACGGGGGAAGTCCGGGGCTTATATAGCATGCCTGATTGGCCACAGGTGTTGGCGCAATCAGCGCGATGGGTGATGTAGTCCGGGGTGTAGTGCAACAGTCTGTGTCATGTGAACTGTTCATGAAATGTACAGTGACCTCTGGTGGCAGGCAGACCGGAGAGGATTCATGACAGCATGACTGTGTTTGATGTTTATGAATGAAAGATATGTAAATACGAAGATTATGTAAAATAAAAAAAATAAAAAAGGGTTTAGTTTTTGGTTTTGGATCCCAAATGGGATCTAGCTGAAAGAGAAACAAAAAAAGTTTATTGCAAGACATTTCAAGGGTTCCTGAGGCCAAATGTCTTGACTTTATTTCCTAACTTTTACTTTATTGTCTTTATTTCCTAACAGGTCATGAAGTTCATCAGGTGATGGGTCTTTGTGAACAGAATGACAATAAACCTGGACAAATGATCAGCAAAACGGCTTATAGAGGCTCTACGATTGATGAGCGATATTTTTTCGATAGCAAATTTACATATCAGGTATTTTCAAATTACACAGAACCAGAAATAAATCTTGAAATGTCCAAGCTGCGTCTTAGGAACTTTTATTACCCAGCCTGCATAAAAACACTGGAGAAATATCTTAAAAAGAGGGAAACTCAGCTAAACAGAAAAGGTATAATACAATAAATAACAACAATTTATATGTAATATATCCTTGTTACTAATTTTTCTCTGCTCTTCTTTCCTTCTGCAGTGAAACCACAAGTCAAACTCATTCAGAAAGCAAACCCAGATTCTGGAGGGTTACGTGTGAGTTGTTTGGCAACAGGATTTTACCCTCGTCACATCAACCTGACCCTGTTCAGAGACGATCAGCCTGTAGCTGATCATGAGATCACTGGAGGAGATCTGCTGCCCAATGATGATGGGACGTACCAGATGAGGAAGAGTCTGGAGATCAATAGAGCAGAGAAACACAATTACACCTGCTCTGTCACACACCTAAGTCTGGACAACAAACTGGACGTCACTTTGGGTAATAAGGGTAACAGAAAACATATAACAATTAAAACAAAAACAATTGAAGTTAATCTCTCAGTCTGTGGTTGATGTTTCAGAGTTTGATCATGGGGAACAATTTAAATCCATGATTAATTCAGACATTAATTCTGGCAGTTTTGGCTCTGATGTTGGTGTTTGGAGCTGCAGCTGTGGTAATGAGGTGTGAAAACATTAAAAATGTCACAGAATTGTGTTTCTAATTGTTTGTAAACTTTTTTCAGAATCCAATCCAGTTGAACCGTTTAAATCAGCGATTCTGTCAGTGCTGATAGTTTTGGCTCTGGTGTTGGTGTTTGGAACTATAGCCATCATATACAAATGCAGGAATAAACGAGCCGGTAGGACAAAAACTGAAATCTATGATAATCAGTCTAGTTTTGTTTATAAAATACTTGATTTTTATGGATAACATCTGTTTGATTTTGTAGATTCATCCAGAAGTGGTTATTCTGTTGCTTCTAGTAAGTACATTGTTTAAACTTTCTTTTGCTAAGAATATCAATAAAATGTGTTTTTTTTTTTGCATATTCAGATCATTGATTAAACTTTTTTTCAGCATCTAAAGAACAAGTCGAAACAACATCAGTATAGCATGGCTTGATGCTACATGGATCAACATCTTCAAACAATGAAAAAATGAGTTCCGACAGTTGGTTGACTTTGATGAAAGATGCCATGAGTAAAGTGTGAGGATTTAAATGCCAAACAGTTCAAAATAGTTTTTTTGTATGCTGTTTTAACAACTGTCTTTAAAACACATTGTGGTCTGCACAAATCATCTTCATTTAACACAATCTGCCCATGTTCAAAGCTCTTTTATACTTAAAATATATCATATATAAATGTACTGTCTTAAATATTAAATGGTTAGTACAGAGACCATAAGAGTGTTATTTCACTTGTTCACAGGGTGTAGCCATCATTTCAGAAGTAAGGTGGTTAGAATTGACAAATGTACTTTTTAAATCTAATTGACAAACAAACATACAAACAAATAAATATAAAAAACAAACATTCAAAAACATTTTGCCTATATTTTCCTAATGACGATTTTATGATTGGTTTATATATTACAAACACGTTTTCCATTTTCATAACAGAATAGGCAGAATATTTATTTTCTAGTTTCTGTACTGTAATAAATGATAGGTCATTCAAACTTTATTTTTTTTTTTTACCTGGTGATGACACATAAACCATTTATTGTCAAAATCGTGTATTATCTTCACTTTCCATTGGTCAAAACTTTTTTGCTTTTTATTTAGCTTAGCTACAGTGATAGCCTTTGTCCATATTTGGGATTTCCTGGCATGCATAAGTTATTACATCTTTGAGTCCGTTTTGGATTTTCTGTTGCATTTCAAAATACTTTACCACATTTACCCATGTAAAGCAGCTCTTTCTAAATTCATGGAATTCATTGAATTCATTAACAATAGTTACATTTTCTGTAACACACATGAGGAAGACTTGTCTCATTTGTTTTATAATTGTGAATTGTCTTTTAGATTTTGGTCTGATGTTAGTTTCTTTTTATTTGTTTAAATAAATGTTAATTACATGCTCTCTTTAAAAGATGTTATTATAAAGATGTTATGTTGTTAATTTGTACATTTTTCATGGTCAATATTAAATTCATAAACAAAAATAAGCAAAATGCATACCAAAATGTTATTTTTATTATTTTTTTTTAGAAATTTAATCTTTGAACAAGTCTCTAATGCAAATTAATAACAAAAGAATGACATACTGCTAGGTTTCATATAAGTTTTTTTTTTCTATTAGTTTTATATTAATATTTTTATTGTATTGTTCACCTGTTGTAATCATTGATTCTGAAGGAAGTGTATTTCACATAATTTAAACTCATAAACTTAATTGTTCAGTGATTTACTAAAGAACTGTGAATGATTTAACTCTTATAGATGTTCTGCTGTTGAATAGCAAATTATCAGTTGTATATAATAAAGAACATGAACAAAATGAAGAGCTGAAGGTTTTTTTTTTTTTTAATTATATCAACATTAACATTTCAATTTTGGCTACTTTAGGGCATTAAAAATTAAAAATTAATGTTTCACTACAGTACTGTTTCAGCTGTGCCTGATATGTGTACAATTTGAACAAAAGCAGTTCTTGTCATTATAAACAGTGGAAAATATTATGTATTGGTATCATTGATCATTATTTCTTTAGTTACAATAAAATTCTTCTGAAAGTTGAAAGTAAAAGAAAAAAACCTGTTTGTGTGTAACTTGCATGAGTTGTTGATTGATAGCTAAATAGAACAACAGTGTGCTTCCAGCAGCTAAATTATCATCATAAACCTGAAAAGCACAATCAAACCGAAATTTATTGAAAACTTGCTTCCAGGTCTCATAGATCCTCTGCTAAATATTATTAATTCATCACTGTCATTAGGATATGTCCCCAAAACCTTCAAACTGGCTGCTATTAAGCCTCTAATTAAAAAACCACAACTTGACCCCAACGAATTAACTAATTACAGACCTATCTCGAATCTCCCATTTCTGTCGAAGATATTAGAAAAGGTTGTATCCTCACAGTTATCTTGCTTTCTTCAGAAATATGATATCTGTGAGGAATTTCAGTCAGGTTTTAGACAGTACCATAGTACTGAGACTGCTCTTATTAGAGTTACAAATGATCTACTCTTGTCATCCGATCGTGGTTGTATCTCTCTGTTAGTGCTACTGGATCTTAGTGCTGCGTTTGATACTGTTGACCACAACATTCTCTTGAATAGACTTGAGAATTATGTTGGCATTAGTGGTAGTGCATTGGCATGGTTCAAATCGTATCTATCTGACCGCCATCAATTCGTGGCAGTAAATGAAGAGGTATCATATCGATCACAAGTGCAGTATGGAGTACCGCAAGGCTCAGTACTAGGGCCATTACTCTTTACGCTTTACATGTTACCCTTGGGTGATATCATCAGGAAATATGGTGTTAGCTTTCACTGCTATGCTGATGATACCCAGCTCTATATTTCTTCGCGGCCTGGCGAAACGTACCAATTTGAAAAACTAATGGATTGTGTAGTTGAGTTGGATGACAAGTAATTTCTTACTGCTAAATTCTGAAAAAACAGAGGTGTTAATTATTGGGCCTAAAACCTCAGCGTGTAATAACCTACAACACTGTCTAATACTTGATGGCTGTTCTGTCAATTCTTCGTCATCAGTTAGGAACCTAGGTGTGCTATTGATGGTAATCTTTCCTTTGAAAACCACATCTCTAGTATTTGCAAAACTGCATTTTTCCATCTCAAAAATATATCTAAACTACGACCTATGCTATCAATGTCAAATGCTGAAACATTAATTCATGCATTTATGACCTCACGGTTAGATTATTGTAATGCTTTATTGGGTGGTTGTTCTGCTTGCTTAATAAACAAACTCCAGCTGGTCCAAAATGCAGCAGCTAGAGTTCTTACTAGAACCAAAAAGTATGATCATATTAGCCCGGTTTTGTCTACACTGCACTGGCTCCCTATTAAACATCGTATAGATTTTAAAATCTTGCTAATTACTTACAAAGCCCTGAATGGTTTCAGTACCTGAGCGAGCTCCTATCACATTATAGTCCCTCACGTCCGCTGCGTTCTCAAAACTCTGGCAATTTGATAATATCTAGAATATCAAAATCAACCGCGGGCGGGAGATCATTTTCTTATCTAGCGCCCAAACTCTGGAACAATCTACCCTACAATGTTCGGGACGCAGACACAGTTTAAATCTAGATTAAAGACCCATCTCTTTAACCTTGCTTACACATAACAAATCCACATTCTTATAATTCAAATCCGTTAAAGGATTGTTAGGCTGCACTAATTAGGTCAACCGGAACCGGGAACACTTCCCATAACCACCCGATGTACTCAGTGCATCGTCAGAAGAATGGCATCTACGCTAATACTAGTCTGTTTCTCTCTTATTCTGAGGTCACATTAACCACCAGATCCAGTCCGTATCCAGATCAGATGGTCACTGCAGTCCCCCGGATCCAGTCCGAACCCAGCCCAGATGGTGGATCAGCACCTAGAGACGACCTCTACAGCCCTGAATGTCAGCGGAGTCCACATCAACTAGATGAGCCCCAGAGACGGATCCACAGTGAAGACCACATCACCTAGACGGCTGTCGGCACAAGACCACGGGAACTTTTGGCCAGAGGAGAACTGGCCCCCCGACTGAGCCTGGTTTCTCCCAAGGTTTTTTTCTCCATTTGTCACCGATGGAGTTTTGGTTCCTTGCCACTGTCGCCTCTGGCTTGCTTAGTTGGGGACACTTTCTTTTAACACAATATTGCATTTTATTTTATTGTTTTTGATTAATTACCTTTACCTATAAAGTGAGTGTTTAATGTTGCCTTTGGCATTGTTGATGTACTGTTTCCTATTTAATACTGTACAGCCGCCTTGTCACAATTCTGTATTGTTAAAGGCGGTATATAAATAAAGGTGACTTGACTTGACTTGAAAACAAAAAATGAATGGTGTACATTTTCTTTTAAGTGTTGCCTCTTTAATGCTTGTGCTATTTGTTTTTGTTTTTCCCTTCAAAATTTATCAACCAAAAATTGACTGATTAAAAATACATGCCTTGAAACATCAGTAAGCTTCTACATGGTTCTTTTTCATATTGTTGACTAATTGCATATTTAGCTTGAACATTTCCTGGTTAGAAACATAGAAACAGCTGGTTATAAAGAGTTTGCATGTTCATAAAATCTTGAGATAATGGTAAACATTTAAACTGACCTGACTTGAGAATTTTCAGCATGAGACAACTCACTGGAGAATGTTTTTATGAGCCATTATATATTCTTGGGAGATCAGATAAGCATGCTCATCTCTTTAATTATTGAATAAAAAATGCAACGTAAAACTCCACTGCAATTTTTAAGTTTGTTTCTGTTGTTACAATTACAGTTTCATGTTATTATATCACAGGCTCTCATTCTTTGTGGTTGTTTGCTACATACATTAAAAGACAGATGCCATTTCCTGAATTTAGCTGTGTAGCGATGCTGGATGATCTCAGAATTTTGTATTATAATGGTGAGACGAAAACTCTCCATCCAAGAGAAAACAATACAGCTGAAGATGATGTGTTTGATTCAAATGTTCTCCTCACAATAAGTGACTACATACAATCATCTTTTATTAGCAAATGGGCAGTCGCGAAAAAAAATGTAAACAAAACTGACAGTAAGCATTATACAGGACTGTAGAATTTAATAAAAATATTCTATTTCATTATTAATATTGGTATTTTGTGATGATGAAATATAAAACAAAGATTTGTGAACATAATGGTGTAAATGCTACCTTAAAACTCTGTCTCTCCATTCAAGGTGTTCTTGCCCTTCAGAGGCTGGTTGTGTGTGAGCTGAGGGACAATGGTGAACCGGGACAAATGATCACAAGAGATGCTGTCAGAGGATCCACCACTGATGAACTGCTATATGTTGACAAGAAATTTACATATCAGGGCACTTTAAATGTCTCAGCCCAAGTGCTGAGTATTCATCTTGAATTCAGCATGAGGCATCATGAAGTTTTATACCAACCATTCTGCATCAAAACACTCAAGGGTTACCTTGAAAAAAGGAGAAATCAAGTTAATAGAAAAGGTACACAGACTGACTCTTAGGCAAACTACTTAAGAACAAGTGTTCTTATTTATGTTTACCATTTTTTAGACCAGTATATATTGAAATATTAGTAATATCTTTATCTTACCTTTTTTTCCACAGTGAAACCCAAAGTCAGGCTCCTCCAGCAAAAGAGCCAGTCTTCTAGGTTTCGTGTGACTTGTTTGGCAACAGGATTTTACCCTCGTCACATCAACCTGACCCTGTTCAGAGACGGGCAGCCTGTAGCTGATCATGAGATCACTGGAGGAGATCTGCTGCCCAATGGTGATGGGACGTACCAGATGAGGAAGAGTCTGGAGATCAGAGCTGCAGACAAACACAAATACACCTGCTCTGCCACACACCTCAGTCTGGACAACAAACTGGACGTCACTTTAGGTAATAAGGTGTTCATGAGAAAAATAGTAATATATCCCAGTGTCTCTGTGTTTCTAATCTGTTTGTTAACTGTTTTAACATGTTTGCTTCAGATAGTTTTGGCTCTGGTCTTGGTGTTTGGAACTGGATTTAAAAATGCAGTGATTTCTGAAGTGCTGATAGTTTAATTTATATTAAAATCTTTAGACTATTTTAAATGTTTTTCATTTATAGGTTCTGTACTTCTGCTTCTAATGACTATTTTGAATGTTTTTTTTTTTTTTTTTTTTTTTTTGCTTAGTTACTAATGTCCTAAAACTAAATGGCAAAATTTTCATTTTTTTTTTTTTTTTTTTTTTTTTTTTTTTTTTACAGTAAAACTCATGTAATTCACAATACTAGATAAACAAAATGAATGAATTTTAAAGTAAATCAATCCTTTTCCAGCATCTGAAGAAAGCGTGGACACAGTATCATGAAGTCTGTCAATTCTCTGAAGCTACTTCTTCCACTTTTAGCAAAATATTATCAGCTGAAACTAATTATTCCAAATTGTGGAACAAGACTAATAGTTATTTTCAGTGTTGATCATTTGCCAGTGAGTTCTGACTGAAATACAGTATGTCAGCAATATGAACAACATTCTTTATCTTTATCTGCTTTCATTCCCAATAGCTGCTTTAAAAGATAAGATCTCAAAAATACTTATTTAAAACACACTGTTTACTTCAAAATTGATTTTATTGAGAATATGTATTGGAAATATTTGATGAAATAAAGTTTCAAAAGATCACAGAATGACAGTGTGCATCCAATACACTACATGATTGCAGGACTGAAAAGCACATGCACAATAAATAAAAACAAAATATGATATGTGAGCTTGCATATGGAGTTTTGAGGTTTTAATATTAGGTGTTATATCTAAGCATTTGATTGAGTGAGTTAAGAGTATTTAACCACCTTTTCATAACTATATATAGGCCTTAATTTGTGGACGGACAAATTAAATACAATTCTTTTTAAAGACCCACAGAAAGAATAAAATTATGCATGCTTCTTTTTCATGACATTGTTGACTCAAGAGTTAATATGTATATTTAGCTGCATAATTTCCTGGTTGCATAGTAACTGTTGTTATCATAAAGTACTTTGCAGCAAAACTAAGAAGATGTGTTATTGTGGTAAACAACACAGTGTGTGTGTGTGTGTGTGAGTGTTTAGTAATGTCATGATGACTGATTGGATGCAGTACATGCACACTTGGGTCTGTTTGTTAACCAAATTAGCCTATACAGTTTAGATGTATGAAAACCACCAAACTGACCTCAAACCAGCACAAATTTTGTCCACCACAATCAAATTGAAAACCGCCCAATCTGGCAACACTGCCTCCACTCCCTATAGGTGGCGCAGGCTTACCTAAGTGAATTGTGTTTGCTCATATTACAAAAAGATCTGCAATCTGTTAAACACACAATGATTAAGTTATGGTTATGGTTAAATGTATTAATGGCTGTGAGTCAGACTTTAAAAAGGTAATCATCTAACAAAAATGATTATTAAAAAACAAACAACAAACAAACAAACAACTCATAAAACTTACACAATAACTTAATTTCCCAAAGTACTCTGCGCCCGACTTCCAAAGGTTGCACCATCAGGCATGATGTTGGTGCTTGTCCTGTCCCAACCCTTCCCACACTTTCTAGACATAGCCTACAGTAAAGCCGGTTTGACTACGGGATAGTCGATGGCGCTCGGGATCTCCTTTAAACCTAAAATGACGAATGGAAGACCTACGATGTCCTGATTACACGGACACGCGCGTTTGGGACAAAACTACATTAGTATACAGGTGTTTTCGTTAACAACAAAATGAACACACCCTGTGCTATTATGTGTTTCTTTTTGATACCAGTTTCTGTTTCAGCAGGTATGATTTCACCGTATACTTGATTAGAAGCATGTTTTAACTGATTGTGAATGTTCATATTAGAGTACCGAGTTTTCTTGAGACTGAACCCACTAATTTCACGTTGCTAGCGCCAGGTAAATTATGGGTGCTTTTTTTCCCTTAATTTCTTATTTGAGAATCCTCGTTTCCTTTCCACGCGTTTTAGCTCCACGTCACCCCTTAGAATGTAAGGAAAGAAAACGAGGACAGAAGAATCGAAGAAAAACTTATTTTAAAAATATTTTCAATTACTTGAGCCTCACTTCAAAGCATCATAGCCACGCTCAAGGGATCTGCCATTGTGTTGGCCAAACTTTGTTATGAAGGAAATTCATAATAAAAAATAATAAAGCAAGATTCCCTGTCGGAATATGCGAGATTTATATTTTTATTATATATTTAAACGGCAAAGGTAAAATTTAAATGAAATATATTGTAACAGATCCGAAGAGGGAGGAGAATTTATACATGCGTCTTCCGTACTTAAAGACTTCCGCAAGATAAACCTCTTGCCCAGGGACTTTGTCTGTTGCTGTGTTCGAAATCGCCCCATATACACTAGGACAATAGTCCACTAATATACTGTACTTGGAGGCAGGTGCGGATCTACCTGGGCGGCACGGGGTTTACCACCCCAAAATTATCACAGAATAAAATATAAATGTAAGCAGTGTTTCCTTTTTAGCAGCAGCGATGATAGTTTGAGGCAAAATAATGGCAAAAACACGTCGTTCAATAAACAGTTCACGATAGTTCCATGCGCACGCAGCGAGCCCAGTGTAGTCGGCTTTATTAACAAATTACTCTTATGAACCGGTTCTTTTTGAGTCAAAAACACAAAGCGCGGCCTGGTTCATTAACGAATCGTTTTTAAATTTGTTCGTAAATCAGATAATAATTACTTCTTCTCGGCTAACTCGTCCTTTGAGAAATGTAATCTGTCTGAGATTCATCTCGTAATTCTTTGGTGATTCCGAGTCGTTTTGCAGTTTTCTCGATTGTTAACAATATAACTTATTTTAGTAGGCACATTTTCTCGAACCATTCATTCAGTTCTCAAAACAGACACATTTCTCAAAAAGAGTTAAACTATGCCAAACATTAGCAAAACGCATGACGCACCAATCAGAATCTCTGCATCCTAACAACGGAGAGAGGAGAGGGCTGAACGAATCAACACGTGAATTTATACGTACACATACAGTACATTTACAGTATAAAAGTACCAGTACATCAGATTATGGAAATTTCACTATACTTTATATACACAGTGAACTGTAGCACATGTACAGCTTCAAATGTGTGACTGTTTTTTTTTTTTTTTTTGTTTTTTTTTTTTTTTTTTTTTTTTTTTATTTGTACTGCATTTTTGCGGAACTGAGAAATGACTGCCTAGAGATATAGTCTTGTGTCAGGCGACCAAAAACTACTATAGTACTGCATACTGTAATGAAATTTGAATAAATGTGTAGAGGATGCTAAATTATTATTATTATTTTTTTCTGGACTGTACTGTGGCATTGTGGCATACCAAGTTCGTATACAATTCTTTGGTGTTTTAACTTTTTAGTGCTTTTTATCTACTGCAAGATTACTTTACAGTGGTAAAATGAAAGTCTTTTTTTTTTTCACAAAAGTTAATTGCGTATTTATATATCTGTGTCTGTTTTTGTAATAGTGTTATTGATCTCATGAGTGTTCACTGGTAGGAAAGTCATCTGTGTATATGAATTGAGTGTAATCATTTAAGAACACCTGTGATATTCTAGATTGAAAAGTTTAAAAGACAAATTTATGCTGGCTTGTCTTAAAGTCTTGTTTAAAAACAAAATAGTTTGGTCAATTAGATGTTCTAGATGTTTGCCAAAGTGTTGCTAGTTGGTTGCTAGGATATTCTGGGTGGTTGCTAGGCTCTTGCTATGCAGTTGCTGGGGTGTTGCTAGACTAGATGGCTGATAGTGTGTTGTGGGTGATTACAGACATTCCCACCTCTGTTAATAACAGAAAATCAAACATTGTTTTCAAAAATGATCCAGTTTTAGTGCTTTGACATTATTGTATTTCTTTCTGTTAGGAAATTCAAACATTTTTGTTGCTCTTAAACTTACACTAAAATGTGATTTATACCATCTAAGTATGTAATTTTATTAGAACTGCATGTCTTTAGTGATACAAGCTCAGGAAATTTTTATAACCTGTTGAGTTTTTTATGTTGTGTATTTACTTGGTGCCATGATGGATATTGAAATGTTATTTATTTTTCATTTTAAACAGTATAGATGATTACCTAATGGTAATGCAATATTTGTGAACACAGCTGTGTCAGACTATAAATCCCATAAACTATGCATGGGGGCTTGCTTTGGTGTTGCCACCCTAAAAATATTTCCTAGATCCACCCCTGCTTGGAGGACTGAATAAAAACAGTGAACAAATTTGGACACTGAGTGTGCTGGAAGGGCTCTGTCATGAAAATTGTAAACCTTGTAAACCTTAATTAAACTATTTAATAATCAGTTAAAAAGAAATGTGTACCTGTATAATCAGGGTTGTCCTTAGGGTGGTGCAACTAGTGCAACTGCACCAGGCCCCCACACTTCAGGGGACTTTGCTCCTCGCAGTGCAAGTAGAGAATTGAGATGTCCATCAAGATCACTGTTTCATTAGGTCCAGGTCACAGGCTGGAGGACATGAGAAAGCATCAATTTGAGTATTAAGAAGCACCCTACATGAACCCCTAAACAGTTTTAAGTAGCCTTTTTCAAATTCTTTCAAAGTATTTGGCACTCAGACAGCTGTAATGAGCTCAAATTACTTGTTTAAGCAGTACTGAAAGATTGATTGTGTTCTCAATTTTGTGAATAAAAAATTGATTGTTTTATAAATGTTCTCAAGTCTTCAATTTTATTTTAAAGTGTTTCATTATTTCAATATTACATTAAAATGAAGCCTCTACTAAGTATCCACTGATAGATTACTAATTAACATGTGTTTTGTCTGTTGTTTCAGGTTCTCACACTTTGACAGGGCTTGCAACGTACATTACAGGAGGATCATTTAGTGCTTCAATGGTGTTGGATGACATCACTGTAGGATATTATAATTCAGAAACAAAGGTCTATGTTGCAAGAGGAAATAATACAAATGAAGATCATGTTGTAGATCCAGATATCCTCAGGTCTGTAAGTGAGAATGTGCATGTTCATTTTATAGAAAGATCAAATCACCGGAGACTTGTCAATGACACAGAAAGTGAAAGTAAGTTCAGATGGCTAAAGTGATTGGCTAAGATATTGCATGAATAGTTTATATGATTGCATGATTGTGTTTGATGTTTATGATTGAGTGATGTGTAAATACATGAAGAAACATAAAAATGATGTTAAGTAAAAAGGGTTTGGTTTTATAAAAATACATTGTTAGTTTACGATAGATGTGATAAAATAATTCAGCTGTGATTCACACTTAAAATTAACATTTTATTTATTTTATTTTGCACATGAAGGAAAACCACATACGTTTCATCTCTCAGGTCATATTCACTGTGATCCAATCCAAAATCTCCACCCACTATTGAAACAGTTCTATTTTGACATCATTATCTACCATATCTATCACAACAACGCATGTCTCGTAATCAAAAGAAAAAAAAAAGAACATGCCAAATTAGTTGTTTAGATTATTTTGCTGTAGTGACCCCTGATGGGAACAAACTGAAAGGGAGTGAGAGTTTATTGCAAGACATTTCAAGGGGCTCCTGAGGCCAAATGTGTTGAAATATCACTGTCTTTATTTTATAACAGGTTTTGAAGTTTATCAGGTGATGTGTCTTTGTGAACAGAGTGACAATAAACCTGGACAAATTATCAGCAAAACCGCTTATAGAGGCTCTACGATTGATGAGCGGCGTTTTTTTGATGGCAATTTCACATATCAGGTATTTTCAAATAACACTGAAATAAAACGCAATCTTGAACTGTCCAAGTATCGCCTTGAGAATGTATATTATCCAGCCTGCATAAAAACCCTGAAGAATTACCTTGAAAAGAGAGAAACCCAAGTAAACGGAAAAGGTATAATGCAATCTGTAATCAATAGCCATACATTTTAAAATCTCTAGGTAATATTCCCTTATTACTCATTTTCCCTTTTTTCCTTCTGCAGTGAAACCTAGAGTCAGAATTATTCAGAAAACAAACTCAGATTCTGGAGGGTTTCGTTTGAGTTGTTTGGCAACAGGATTTTACCCTCGTCACATCAACTGACCCTGTTCAGAGACGGGCAGCCTGTAGCTGATCATGAGATCACTGGAGGAGATCTGCTGCCCAATGGTGATGGGACGTACCAGATGAGGAAGAGTCTGGAGATCAGTGCAGTGAAACACAATTACACCTGCTCTGTCACACACCTCAGTCTGGACAACAAACTGGACGTCACTTTGGGTAATGAGCTCTTACAGAAAAAAACAGTCTAACAATTAAAACAAAAACAACTGAAGTCAATCCCTCAGTCTGTAGTTGATGTTTCAGAGTTTGATCACAGGGAACAATTTAAATTCATGATTAATTCTGTTCTGATGGTTTTGGCTCTGATGTTGGTGTTTGGAGCTGCAGCTCAGTATAAGGTGTGAAAAAAAGTCTTTTTTTTTTTTGGAAAAATGAACTTTTTTTCAGAAATCGATCCAGGTGAACTGCTTAAGGCAGCGATTCCAGTAGTGCTGATAGTTTTGGCTCTGGTTTTGGTGTGTGCGACTGGAGCCATTGTGTATAAATGCAGGAAGAGACAAGCTGGTAGGACAAAAACTGAAATCAATGATAAGTTTTGTTTATAAAATACTTGATTTCTATGAATAACATCCTTTTGATTTTGTAGATTCACCCAGAAGTGGCTATTCTGCTACTTATAGTAAGTACATTCTTTAAGCTTTTTTAAAATTAATTAAATTATTTTTTTTCAGATCACTGATTAAACTTTTTTTCAGCATCTGAAGAACAAGGCAAACAACAACAGTTCAATGAAATGGCATGACTTGATGCTACATGGATCAACATCTCCAATGAAAAAATTAGTTCTGACAGTTGATTGGCTTTATGATGAAAGATACTATCAGATGCCATGAGAAAAGCAGAATTTTTTTTTTTTTTAATGCTTTATAAACAACAAATAGCAATGTGCAATGCCATATCTCACTGTATAACAATTTCATTTCACATGCCTCAAAATATAGGAATAAGAAACAAGAAAAAACAAAAACAAGGAGAAAGGATACATAAGCATAAATTACATACATTTTTATATTCTGAAATTACATCTATATACGAAGAGTTCAGATGCAAAAGCCTCTAAATCCATCTGACATATTTCCTTAAAATTTCTTTCTGAAACTTTGTATAGATTTCTATGTAAGTACTGGTACTTCATTAAGCTGAAGCTGGAATTTAGCAAGTTTGAAGTAAAAGTATTTGATGGAAGCATAATATGTGTCGAGAGCATTCACTCAGTATCATTATCTCATTTTTGACCGAGATGGCTTTTAGCTGGTTTTGCATGTGAACTCTTACATTTTAATCTCTTTTTCAAGGACTATAAAAAGAGGTTTACCTTTTGTAAACTTGCATTTATGAATGTGAAATTATCCTCACATTATCAAACAATAAATTATCTTTAATAGTTTTATTAAAACTACAATAAATTGTTCATAAAGTAATTTTGGAAAAAAAAAAAAAAAACTGAAGTAACAAGACTTGACAAGATATATGATTCAAATGTTTATTGTGTTTACAGTATACATCAATGCAGTACATTCATCATACATCAGTACATACACCTCGATACTGTGTGTACATGTTAAATACAGATGTGCATGAGTAGTACTCAGGCTTGACAGCGATCATTTTTTTAAGCCACTGCAATCATTTTTCATGATCGCTCATCACTGTCAATTCCAAGTACTCGATCACTGTGACATTATATATTTCAGTTTTTTTTAATTGGTTATGGCAGTGTGGGTGGTACCTAAGCTCCGACTGATTCCAGACTGTCAAAATAAATACCTATCAGTACTTGAAATGAAAAATTCACAAATATGTCCATCTCATACAGTGAATATAGCAGGATAATTTCAGTATTCCTAACATTCATATGCCCTTTTTCCATCCTGTGGAAACGGCCACTGGTGGTTCAAAGAGTTCTTGCTTTCACAGTACTTCTGAACAATGGTTGAGGCTGGGTATGTAGGATCATGTAACAAAAAAAAAAAAAAAAAAAAAAGAGCAAAAAAGACACTTCATTAGTTTTTTAATTTTTATAGTTTTAGCACAGGTGTGACAAAGATAATGGAAAGGTATTTTGTAAGCTGAAAAATAAGAAGAGAAACAAAATCAAAAATCAAAGCAAGGAAGTGCTATTTTGGAAGTTCACTCTTCAAACCATTTATCCTTATAGGGTCGTGGGGGCTGAAGCCTATCCCAGCATCTTGGGCCACAAATCCTTCTAACTAATAGTATTTAAGCAATATAAACACTAGGTAATAATGTTATATGAAACCTCTCAAATGTTAGGAAAGATTACAATGTTTTATTGTTTTTTGGGGGAAAAAATCTCTCACCAAGTCTGCATTTTGTTAGTCAAGAATACAGAGAAAATAGTAATCTTGCAAAACATTATTACAAATTAAAAGAACTAATGTGTATTTTAATATATAGTAAAATGTAATTTATTCCTGTGATCAAAACTTTTCAGTAGAGCTGCATGATCCTGAATAAATTGAGAATCACGATTCTTTTGTCTCAAATAGAGATCACGATTCTCTCTGTAATATTCATAATGTTAAAATTATGAACAAGTGGTTTGAATGAATGATTCAATGACTCACTCATAAATACTTCACTTGTTACATTACTGGATAAATCAGCATTTTGAACGAATCTCTTCAATGAATGATTCAGTGACAAATAGATTTTTTAACAGTCACTTTTCACCACCTAGTGGCAAAATTATGCAATCGACACAAACATTGTTCGAAGTACCAGTTACTTTTAAAAGGGTTTTTGCTCTATTTTGATCACTACCATAGACATCAATGTTTATATCTGATCTATAAACTTTCATCCCAGTATTTCTGTGATAATATGAATGACTGTAAGACAGAAATAATACTGTGTAGTTTGTGAAGCTGTTTCTTACTCATGGTAAATGTTTGCTCTCTGCAGATTTGAATGTTCCTGTGAGATTTTTTCAAATGTTTAATAGGCACGGGTGAACCGTCATTTAAAAATGGGATCGCATGGGTGTTTAAATCGAGATTGTGATCTTTTAACAATTAATCATGCAGCTCTACTTTTCAGCATCATTACTCCAGTTTTCAGTGTCACATGATCTTTCAGAAATCATTCTGGTGCTGATTTGCTGCTCAAGAAACTATTAATATTAAAACAGATTTTGTCCTTTTAACATTTTCATGGAAATGGTGAATCTTTTTCAGGATTCTTTGATGAATAGAAAGTCTGAAAAATCAGCTTTGATTACAGCTATATATTACATTTTAACATGTATTCACATAGAAAACAGCTATTTTAAATTGTGATAATATTTTAAAAAATATTTCAGTTTTTACTGTATTTTTCAAATAATTTCAGTAGTGGTGAACAAAAGAGACTTCTTTCAAAAATATATTAAAAAAAAAATTGTACCAACCTCAAACTTTTGTAGTGAATGTTTGAGGTTTTACTTACTGGACATATGGTTCATAGTGCCTTAGAGATGTTGTCTGACAGTAGGTCTACTCCAACTTGTCACCATGCAACAGATGCATGGTGATATGAGTTTGGAAAAACCATATGTTAAGAATCATGGTGAAGAAAATATGATATAAAAAAAAAAACAAAACAAAACAAAAAAAAAACATTAGTTTCTCAGTTTACCTACCTATGTTTCTTGCTTCTCTGTCAGCAGCTCCCTTCAGAAATTTTGAAATTGTAGAGCTTCTCTTTTGCTGTAGAGAGATTATTTGTCACTCCTGAAACCACAGAACAATTTTATCAATATTTGTTTACACTGTTGCCAGTAAGGTATTGTAATTAAGATTTACAGTAGCAAACTGTATTTCATTTACAGTTGCAAACTGTACTGTTTTACAACAAATTACCATTTAAAAAAAAAAAAAAAAATTCATCAGTATACTACTGTATTTCATTCATTTTAATATAGATTTCAGTAGATTTTTATAATTTTTATTGAAATAATTTTATTTAATTTTATTTTTACTCTACATAGGTACTACTGCATTCAAATAAAACAGACACAATTAATTACAAAATATCAAATTCTTTATTTAAAACATTGCATGTATAACACTTAAAAATACAGTCTTCCACTGCTGGAACAGTGCATCTTCACCATTTCATCTGTCTTGGAGGACATTTTCTGGAGTTCTCCATATAAAGAAGGCAACAGAAACATAATGGGGGAAAAGACAAGCAGGTGCTGCTCCAAAATCCAGGTGCTGCTCCAAAACATGGCCACCACCTTTGCTCACCATCTACTTTGTTAGTGACAGAAATGTCTTCTCTGAAAAACAAGAAATGGCATACTTTTTTAAAGGAAAACCCCACACAGAATACACAAACTTCTCAAAACCATAGTTGTTCTCTTACCATGAACTATCAGTCTCAGGGTGGTTGGTATGCTCATGTCTTTCTTGATGCTTCATTACAGTTGCCTTTAAAACACACACACACACAAATGTGTTTGCAGTAAATTCTAAATTTTTTATACCAAACCATTTTTCTACAAATTATAACAAACTGTGCAATTTCTGAAACTAGAAAAATGCAAATTTACTGGTAGCTAAATCCTTTACAAATTATAACAAACTAAATCTGAAACTAGAAAGGCTGCTAACAGTTAGCCATAAAACTTGTTTAATCTAGCTAACATACAATGTTATTTTCTCAGTAGAATACTGGCCAATGTTAACTACTAACACTTGAGACAAACGTACCTATATTTTTACCTTATTTGCTGCTCTTACTCTCTCGTAAGGTGCATCGACACACAGCGTAGATGTTATCCGGAACTCTTCCACTCTTGCAGGTTCATTCCCGGGCAAAAGCCGCAGCACTGCCCGCTGCTTCCATTAGGTGGGTAGTGGTAAATACATACATTATTTTAATACATAGTGTATTAAAAGCACATTTTATTTTTAGGGCCTATTAAAAGTGTCTCAAAATAGCACAGCTGAGTACACTATAGATGTTCTTAACATTATCTTACTAAAGAATAATTTTTAATTTATAAGTACAACATTAGTGTATGAAAATAGAGCACTATACATTATGGAACTGCACAATTTTTTCTCACCTGGGGTAGTTGCCCAGCAAACAATTTTGCTTTTAAAAGACGTCTATTAGCCATTCAAACATAGCCCTGACATCTAGGCTAAAACAAGGTAAAATTTAGGCTGTCAGTGAAAATTTAATAGATGTCTAACCATAGCCCAAAAATAGACTAGACATCAGTTAGACCACTATTGAACGACTACATGTATATGTCTAATAGACAGTGAATATAGGTCTTGGCTAAAACAAGACTGAATTTGGGCTGTCAGTGAAAATTTAATATATGTCTAACCATAGTCCAATAATAGACTAGTCATCAAATAGACAGCTAATGAACGCCTACATATATACATCTAAAACACAACATCCATACAAACAAACTACATATACAGCTTTTATTAAGAAAAATAACATTAACAACTTAAGACAATACAAAATTATAAGAATGCAAAAGAATTAATAACAAAATAACATAATAAATACATTACACTCAAATATAAATATTATGATAAAACTATGGAATTGAAAAACTTAAGATAACAAAAATTATAAAAATGAAATATATATATATATATATATATATATATATATAATATTAAATACCTTAAGATATTTAAAAGAAATAATTTTACAAATTATACAAATCAAGAGCATGTTATCACACTTAACATTAAAACATTGCGGATAAATGACAACATAAAAAAAAAATAATAATAATCCTTTTTTTGGTTTACTTATTTTAACAAATAAAACAACAAACAGTGAACTCAAAGTAAATTATTAATTATTGTTTTTTTTTTGTTCTTGTATAAAATGCTTCCCAACTGCATTCCTCAAGCACAACTCTGTTGCTGCCGGATGTTGGTTATCACTGCATCTGCTAAATAAGAAAAAAAAAAAAAAATAAGAAAAGCTTTTTTGACACATTTTTTTTTTACTTTAATTTCACTAATTGTGACAGAGAGTCATTATAGGGATATATTGCATCACCATTTAGTGTGTAGAAAAAGAGAGAAGCTCTCTGGTAAATGCTGTGTATATACATACCTCTAATGACTGAGAACAGTGCAGTCTTTTCAAATGCGTCCTTCTGCAGCAGATCACCTCCTTAATGTTGAATTTGGACATGAAGGAATTTTTAAAACCCTAAAATATAATACAGATTGAGGTGGTTAACAAATGCGGACAAAGTTTGACATTTCAAAATGTTCAAATTTTTTTTTTACATTTCTGATTTGTGCTATAACTTATTAAGTATCGACACCACAATGTTTGATTAATGTGGCACATTTTGAAGACTTTACCTTTCCAGCATCCTTCTGGCACTGTCTTTGAGGTTTCTTTCTTCAATTTTGCACAACTTTGACACCTGAATAACACATGCCAGTGTCAGGCAGGTAGTATTATATGCATGCTAGTGTAAAAGTGTCAAAAATTGTCTGGCATAACTGATTTCATAATGACACAGTGATGGCTGCTGTAACTAAAACATAGCATAGTACACACATTAACCTTAACTGTACATGGAATAATAATTCACCCCTCGTTTTTACATTATGTTTTCTGATTGTACTGGTTAGGTTTTAATGCTGCATTGCACATCTTAGCTGTTTGCACTATTTCAATAATGCTGCAAACTTTTTATAACTGAAAATTTTATAATTGCCATTTTAAGTAATTTGTATTTTTGAGCTTTAGTATCACTTTGGAATATTTCAAACTAAATCTTATTTCCGTAAGAGTGTCACTAAATTAATATTAGACATTTTTACCCTCACCACATCAACTTGACCCTGTTCAGAGATGGGCAGCCTGATTCTAGCAGATGCTAAGACTCAAGTGTGAGAATTCAAATGGCCAAAAGTTCCACATCAAATAATTAAAGAAGAAACACTATAAAGAAACTATATACTGCCATTGAATAAGAAACTATTTATTTGTAAAATTTCTTCCTGTACTATTACTTTACATAACAATTTCCCAGTTTCCCTATGCACAGCACGAGTAACAGATACATGTCATTTTTAAAAAAGTTTTGTTTCCTGACTCATATAATGAACAAAACATGAACATAATTGTTAAAACACATTGTGGTCTGCACAAACCATGTCCATTTAACACAAACTGTCCATGCTGGTATCCTGTGACAGATTAATTTGTATCAAAATACCATAGAGTTTGATTGGTCGTACTGCATTTAACATCACCACATCAAATAAGTAAGCTCTTTTCCAGACTTTAAATACAGCGTATATAAATTCACTGTCTTAAATATTAAATAGTTAGTAGACTATAACAGTTTTATTTCACTTGTGTGAAAGTGTATTTCATGTAATTTGAACTCTTAACCTTAATTGTTCAGCTGTTTAATGGTGGACTGTGAGCCATTTAGATGTAGCAATTTGTCAGTTGTATATAATAAAAAAAACTGGAATAAAATTAAGAGCAGGTATATAATTCAAATTAAGAGCTTATATATTTCAAGATGTGTGCTTGATCATTTTATAGAAAGATCACATCGCCTCAGACCTGTCAACGGCACAGACAGTAAGTTCAGTTGGCTAAAGTTATATCACTGCATGATTGTGTTTTGTTTATGAATGAAAGATGTGTAAATACAAGAAAATGATAAAAGGGGTTTGGTTTTGTAACAAATACATTATTAGTTTACGATAAATTCATTATTTGTTATTATTTATTTATTTATTGCACATGGTTGTGCGGATTATTCCACTGGTGGTTACCCCTAATGTGTTGAAATATCGCTGTCTTTATTTACTAACATGTCATGTCGTTTATCAGTCTATGTATTCTGTTCCAGATTCATACATATTAATATTTATTTTAAGCCTTTATTTTATTTAAATGTTTTCTCTGTTCTCATGTCAGATATGTATGTATGGATGTATGTATGTATGCATGCATGTATGTACCAGAAGCACCTTTAAAAAACCACAACAAATTCCTCATGTGTTTGCGCACACCTGGCGAATAAAGCTAATTCTGATTCTGTGATTTATGATCCTAACCCACACTCCTAATCATTAGGTGGCGGTAATGCATCTAAAAGTTGTATGCCATCCACCAATAAAACATTAATAAGAAGAAGACTAACCAGGTACTCGCTCGCTAATGGAGTCGTTTAGGACAGGCCATATCGTACCTCTAAAAGGAACCAGCTGATTTTTAAAGCTTAAAATGATTTTTAATTATCAAAATTCTCTGTGATAATCAAAACTACTAGCCTTGATGTTTTCGTCAACAACAAAATGAACACACCTTATGCTCTTATGAGTTTCCTTCTGCTTTCGGTTTCTGTTTTATCAGGTATGATTTCTCCGTATACTTGATAAGAAGCATGTTTTAATTCGTTTTGAATGTTCATTATTAGAGTATTGAGCGGTCCCTTTGAAACTGAACCCTCTAATTAATTATACATCATTAGCACCAGGTAAACTACGGTGCTTTTCATTTCTTATTTGTGCATCCCCCCTTCCTCGCGCCTTAACTTTTTTCTGTCCTCGCACCTTAACGCCACCACACTGGGTGTGAGGAAAGAGAATGAGGAAAGGGAAACGATCTGTATTGGAATATTATTGATCATTCGAGCATCACTTCAAAGCGTCATAAGCCGCACTTAAGGGATTTGACCCAGTGTTGTCCGTATTTGGTTATTAAGAAAATTCATAATAAAAATGAATAAAGTGAGATTCCCTGTCAAAATATGTGAGATTTATGGTTTATTTAACGGTTTAAATGGTTTATTTAAATTATTGTAACATATCTGAAAGGAGAGGAGATGCGTCAGGTTTTTTGACAAAGACAGGCACTTTGCCTATTGCTGTTTTCGAATTCTGAAGATGCTAATTTGTATAATACTATTATATTGCTCTGAATCTGGATCTGGCTAGGTGGGCATGTTGTCATTGTCCACCTGTAGCTCCACCCCTGCCTACTAGTATACTGTAAAAAACAATTTGTTGAGTCAACTTAAAATAATTTGTAACCTGGCTGCTTTAAAATTTTAAGTTCAGTCAACTCAAAAAAAGGCAGCTGGGTTACTTACCCATCTGTTAAGTTTAGCAAACACAAATATCTAAGTTGTTACTTAGTACAACTTAACATTTCAAGTTGAATAAACTTATTTTAGTTGACTGAACTTACAATTTTACGGCAGCAGGGTAACACATAATTTTAAGCTGACTTAACAAATTATGCTTTTTATTTTTTACAGTGTATCCACTGACACTAGAACCTCCCACTGATGAATTACTAATTAATAGATTTTTTTTTCTGTTGTTTTAGGTTCTCACAGTTTGCGGGGGCTTGCAACTTACATTAGAGGAGAAACAGCGTTTAGTGCTTCAGTTATGTTGGATGACATTACTGTAGGATATTATGATTCAGTAACAAAGATCTATGTTGCAAGAGGAAATAATACAAACGAAGATGATGTCATTGATCCAGGTGACCTCAGGGCTATAAGTGAGCGTGTGCTTCATCATTTTATTACAAAGATCACATCGCCTGAGACCTGTCAGTGACACAGAAAGTAAGTTCAGTTGGCTAAAGTGATTGTCTCAGATATTGAATGAATAATTTATATCCCTTAATGATTGTGTTTGATGTTTATGAATGAAAAATGTGTAAATACAATAAAATGATGCTGAATAAAAAGGGGGTTGGTTTTGTAACAAATATATTGTTAGTTTACAATAAAGTCATGATTTATTTAAATTTTTTTTGCACATGGTTGTGCAAATTATTCCACTGTGTTTACCCTAATGTGTTGAAATATCGCTATCTTTATTTTCTGACAGGTCATGTAGTTTATCAGGTGATGAGTCTTTGTGAACAAAGTGACAATAAACTTGGAGAAATGATCAGCAAAACTGCTTATAGAGGCTCTACAATTGATGAGCTAAGTTTATTTGATGGAAAATTCACATATCAGGCATTTTCAAATTACACAGAACAAGAGATAAAACGTGATCTTGAATTGTCCAAGGTAAATCTTGATAATTTATATTACCCAGTCTGCATAAAAACTCTGAAGAATTACCTTAAAAAGAAAGAAACTCAAGTAAACAGAAAAGGTATCATGCAATAGCCATTTATTTATTTATTTTTATTTATTGGTAATATTTGTTTATTACTCATTTTTCTCTGCCTTTCTTTCCTTCTGCAGTGAAACCACATGTCAGACTCATTCAGAAAGCAAACTTAGATTCTGGAGGGTTTCGTGTGAGTTGTTTGGCAACAGGATTTTACCCTCGTCACATCAACCTGACCCTGTTTAGAGATGAGCAGCCTGTAGCTGATCATGAGATCACTGGAGGAGATCTGCTGCCCAATGATGACGGGACGTACCAGATGAGGAAGAGTCTGGAGATCAGTGCTGCAGACAAACACAAATACACCTGCTCTGCCACACACCTCAGTCTGGACCATACTCTGAAAGTCACTGAAGGTATGAAAACATTGTAAAAACATTAAAAATGCAACAGAATTGTTTCACTAATCAGTTTGTTAACTTTTTTTCAGAATCCGATTCTGGTGAACCATTGAAATCAACAATTCTGTTAGTGGTGATAATTTTTTTGGCCCTGGCTCTTGTGTTGGTTTTTTGGAACTGTAGCCATCAAATATAAATGCAGAAAGAGACAGGCAGGTAAGACAAAAACTGGAATGAATCATTTTCTAGTTTTGTTTAGAAGACACTGGAATTTTATGAATAACATCCTTTTGATTTTATAGAAATATACAGAAGTGGTTATTCTGCTGCTTGTAAGTACATTCTTAAACTTTTTTTGCTATGTATATGAATTAAATTATTTTAATTATTCTTTTGCATATTCAGATCATTCATTAACCTTTTTTCAGCACCAAAGAACATGTTGAAACAACAACATAAATTACCATGACTTGACGTTACATGGATCATCATCTTCAAACAATGAAAAAATTAGTTTTGACAGTTGCTTGGCTTTATGGTGAAAGTTACTATCTGTAATGACTGGAACAAGTGGACAAACAATTATTTGTTACATTTAACAAATGTAAAACAAGTGAGCCAACTATAAGGGTTTATGAATCCTTCATCTGATAGCACAAGTTTTATTGTGCAAAGGAATGTGGACAGAGCAACGCCCACAACATTTCACCAAAAGAAAAGCACACAATGCCCATAGAACTAGACTCATTCATTCACAGACAAACCTTTCTTGGACCTTCCTATCATGCATATCCTCAGGTCATTGTGTATAATATTACTGTTTTTGTATATTGTCTTTGGCATTGTGTATTGTTTACAATAGAACCACCTATACCATGTTTGGTCTCTTTAAATTCAACTTCTGATGATCTAAATGAGAGTGTATATTATTTGTTGATACCTATGCAAAATATTAGTATTCTAAGAATCTTTAGTAGTTTTTTATGAACAGCCAATCCAGTTAAATATGCAAATTACCATGCAAGTTGTAAACTTTCCCTCTGAAAGTGTGGATCTCCATTGGTTCTTCAAAACTAAGAGATGTGACCTTGACAACAACCTGAACCTGTTCAGAGATGGGCAGCCAGTAGCTGATCATGAGATGACTAGAGGAGATCTGCTGCCCAATGATGACAGGATGAACCAGATGAGGAAGAGTCTGGAGATCAGTGCTGCAGACAAACACAAATACACCTGCTCTGTCACACACCTAGGCAACAAATGGGACACTGATTTGGGTAATGAGCATTTAAGTATGAAATAAAATGAATATATTTGTAATATAGCATATTTTTTTTTTTTTCATTATATTTGTCAATTTTGTAAGTAGCTTTGTGTATAATGGAATACATAATGAAAATAAACCTCAGGTAACACTTTAGAATACGGTTCCGTCATTAATCAATAACTACACAGGAACAAATGAGTAACCTAATATTAACAATCTGGTAACTACTGTTAACTAGCAAAAAACTCTGATTAACAAATTAGTAAGTAATAGCACACAGATTACACTAGTAGTTTACTATTAACTAGTCAATAACTACTATTTTCATTCTTCCCAGAAAACTAATGAGAAAGTTTAATAATTCGTCAAGTAATGAAGGACAAATGACTAGCAGTACATTAACATTTTAACTGCTACTATAAAGAAATTCACAATCTTTGGGTTACAAGTCTGAATGTAACCATTAGGCCATGACTGCCCCTATACATGTACGTGTGTGTGTGTGTGTTTGTGTATCTTGTGAATGGTCATAAGATTCTATACTTTAGGATTACCTTTTTATTCATAACTACTTTAAGAATCATGGTAACCCATTAATAATTACTCAAGTGTTACTACATCCTTCTAAAGGAATTACTAATTATTTGAATCTGTATTCTAAAGTGAAGATCGTGGTAACCCACTAGTAATAACTCAAGTGTTATTACATCCTTCTAAAGGAATTATCTGAAAGTACAATATTTAAATATTCACCAAAAACCTCAAAAACGTGAAATGACTTTAGCATTTGGTTGCACATGATATTTATTCCTCATGAGCCAAGCTCACAGAATAACTACAGAGGAACAAATGAGTAATGCAATATGATATGACTTTAATTAAAGAATTATTGAGCAATAGCGCACAGTTGAAAGTGGTAGTTCACTATTAGCTAATTGTTAGCTTGTCAAAAGTTGTAAATTATTATTATTTTATTTATTTTTTTATTTTATTTTATTTTTTTTGTCGATGATACTATTTTGATGAGTGTGTTTTTGTGCTGGTTTTGTGCTGGTTTAAATATGACACTAGAACCACCAGTAGATGGCGGCACAACATGCCTGTTAAAATCAATGATTAATTGACTTTGGAAGAATCGTTTTGATCAAACGATTCTTTCAAAATGGCAGATTGTATTGAATCAAATCAAGTTTACATTCTTTACGAATGCATCAGAATTGTCTCACACTCGAATAAAAGCAGTATCATACCTTATTAAGTTCCTTTCTTTTTTAAAGAACGTCAGAAGTTGCACTTGAAACATTGCGAAAAATAACTAAGAGATGTGAGCTCACCCACAGCTCGTTAATGCTGAGCTCTGATCGGCCAATCGCATTTTTTTAGCTTTAAAATTATTTAGAGAATATTAATATTTGATTTCGGGTTTTACAAGATGCACAACATTATTAATGTAAAGGGGATGTCAATAGGGATGTTTTTTTCTCTCAACAAGGGGATCCACCGTATCCCCCCTCAATTCAGCCCCTTCATAAACTGCATTGCTTAAATTATGTATTATCCAGTTTTGTTAATACACATTATTGCCTCGCCAATCACTAACTGACCGATACAGCTTTTAAGTGTGGTAACTAACGTTAATGATAGGTCTACTACAAAAGTATGCTGCTAATCGCATTACAATATGCCCAGAACTTAAAATAGATAATTTACCGGCTTCATTGCCATCATTTTCCTCAACAAGGTGGTACCCTTTTACACGGAATTCTAGCCATGCTTTCTCCTGAATTTTCTGCATATTCAAAATCAGGTCGCCGTTGATCCAACGTCTTGTGAAAGCAACTTCCGTCCGCACAGATGAACTCTACCACCGTGAATGATTCCTCCCCCTCAGTTTCTTTGTCCCAGCATGTTATAAAATTAATCACTGGCCTTACACAAGTCATTCTCAAATCATTTAACATTTTAATTATGTTTTTAGATTTCCTTTTGTTTTTATTACAGGATCAGTATTTGACATGACCAAGGCAAGTTTACAAAATTGGATGACTTATATACAGGTAGGTGTAATAACATTAAATAACCTCTTTTTGCCTTTTAACATTAAGAAACATTACTTGTCTTTTTTTTTCACATAAATATTTCAATATTGCAGATTCAGTCAAGGATTAGGTTTACGCCAAATCGACATGGTCCAGGATGGAATTGCTGGAAGCTCTGCCACCCTTACTAAAATGACCCGTAAACTAAGATTAGTGCAGGAAAGCCTTGAAGAACTTCAAGAGGAAGACAGGACAACACATCGGTTTAGGAAGGGAATTTATTGTGATAGATGAAAGCAACATCCGCCATTCGCCAGGTGGGATATCCTTTTTGTAACTATTTTTTTTAAAGTGAAAACATGTAAGCTGAAACAGAAATACAGTATCTATATTGAATTTAAATTCAAGTGATATTTGATGATATTTGATGCGTTAATGAATTATTCCTCTAAATTGGTTATTTTTATTGAACCAGATGAACTTGTTCGGAACTAAACTGTATCATCTGAAACAGTTTCCATCTTGTGTCAGCACTGATCCAAAAATTATTAAACCAAAACTCACTTTTAGCGACGTGGCTGACAGTTACTCCAACTTGAAATTATCAGATGTCCCTATGTTTGTAATTCCATGTCATTTAATGTAACACCACTACTGGATCTCTTCTAGCAGAGACCCAGTTACTCCAATAGTTTATGCTTAATATCAGAATACATGTGTTTCATTAATTACCATTTAAAAATAATATCTGCATTATATATATATATTATGCATTATATATATATATATATATATATATATATACACTGCTCACAAAAATTAAAGGAACACTTTTTTTATTGGGCCTGGCATGAAATCAATTAAACCTGGCTGATAATTTTCTGGTTGATTAAGCAGCTGAGGGCATTGTTAATCACTTTCAGCTGTATTGGTGTTCATGGACTTAACGACAGGTATCCAATTTGCCTCAACACACCTGCCAGGAAGTTTCTAGTTTTCCTAGTAAGAGCTTGATTAGCTGGTTCAGGTGTGTCTAATTGGGGTTGGAGCTAAACTCTGCAAGACACCGGCCCTTCATGACCAAGTTTGGGCACCCCTTAGTCTATTAACTATAAACAACTTTGCAACTACAAGTCAACTAACTCTCATTAGAGTATTAGTAAACTTAGGTTAAATGAGAAGTCCACTTCCAGAACAACAATTTACAAATAATGTACTTATCCTTTTGTCATCCAAGATGTTCATGTCTTTCTTTCTTCAGTCGTAAAGAAATTATGTTTTTTGAGGAAAACATTTCAGAATTTTTCTCCATACAATGGACTGGTATGGTGCCCCAAGTTTGAACTTCCAAAATGAAGTTTAAATGCAGCTTCAAACAATTCCAAATGTGGTTGTAAATGATCCCAGGTGTGGAAGAAGGGTCTTATCTAGCAAAACGATCAGTTATTTTCATAAAAATAATACAATTTGTATACTTTTTAATCTCAAATGCTGGTGTTGTCTTTCTCTTCCTGAACTCTGTATATTCTAGCTCAAGACAGTTGTCGAATGGGTATGTCGAAAAACTCCGACCGTATTTTCTCCCTCAACTTCAAAATCATCTTATATCGCTTTTACCATTTTTGTTAAGGGTGTTTGATCTTCTTTGCATGTTCATTTTGCAAAGACTGGGTCGGTACTTCTGCAGTGATGTAGGATGATTTTGAAATTATTTTTGAACTTGAGGGAGAGGGAGTTTTTCGACATACCCTAACTGTCTTTAGCTAGAATACACAGAGTTTAGGGAGACTAAGACACCAGCGTTTGAATCATGTATTATAGTATATTATTTTATTTTGGTACGATTTTGTTTTTGTGCAATCTTCCACTGACCATGCTTGATCACCAAATTCTGTCTAGTTGAAAGGTATTGCCTGTGTCATTTGTGTGACGATCCCTGCACCTTCATTTAGGAGTGTGGTGATTGGTTGCCCCACCTACGACTTAACTTGATGGGCAGTTCATTCATTGGCTGCACATGCTGCTGGCTGGGGTGCTTCTTTTAAAAGAGACAGCTGTAGACTTGTTAGTGTGAGGACTTGGGTTTGAGTCCTTCCTTCTTTTTGGTTTGTTTGGCTTAGATTTTACTTTGCCTTTGGTTTCCCCATCTTGCCTATGTTTTGGGTCTTGCTTAGTATATTCTTTGACACTGCAACAATACATTGCACATTCATTCAGACACCTCGCTTTATGCACTGATGAAACTGACACTTCAGAAACATTGTTTTATTTTATTATTCTCCTGTTTTGGGAATTATTTTTTGATTAATAAAGACTTCTCCTTTGAGTTCTGTTACAGTTGTGTGTGTGTGTCCCTTTTTGTCGCATCCCCTTTGAGCCAGAACATTTTTTTTGTTAAAAAAAAAATATATATATATATATATATATATATATTTTTTTATTATTATTATTTTAATTTTGGTTGCTGGATGACAGGGGAAAAATAAGAGAACAAATATATGCTCAGGTTTTTAGTATTTTGTTAAATTGTTTTTCTTTAATCATTGTACAGTTTGAGGTGAATATCACTTTAATTAATTTAATTCAGTGTATCAGTTGAAAGAGCAACAGAAATCATGCTAACTGTCCCAAAGCAATACCTGTTTGGCTTATGAAGAAAGCTGTTGTTAGGATTTTATTGAGTTTACTTTTATAATTTTTAAAAACAGGCTCTGTACCTTTTAAAAAGCATTATGGATATATGGTATTGTTGCTGTCTGTCTTGTTTTGTGCTGTGGACTGTGATACAAATTAGCAAACATCTCATGTGTGACTGAGTCATGATTTTTTATTTATTTATTTATTATTTTTTTTTTGTATTTTGTGTTCTTTTATTTGTATACACATAGAATTAAAAGACACATGAAAGATTTTGGTATTTTGTTTTACTTAATGTTTTATAAATAATCACAAAAAACTTTATTTTAGTCAAAGCACACCATACAATCTACTGTACAATGACACTAATACCCAGCTTTTTGTTGTAAAGTTTGAAATGACAGAGACTATGTTACTGTTGATTAAACCATGTTGCCATCTGAAACTGAAGGCATGTAGTGGCATATAGTGGTCTGATTCAGTCATTATATAATGGATGTTTGGCTTATTTATGAAATAAGCATTAAAATATAAATGTGCATGCATTTGTGTTGTTAACAACATTCTTTTACATTAAAATCTAGGAGCTAAAGGGGTGTTAAGTTCAGTTCAGCACTCATTGTATTAATGTCCTTTTGACTCCAAACCTTTTATATAAAGTATATCATCTATCTATCCAGATCAACAACATTCCAGGTGATTACAGTAGAAGTTAAAAGAGTACAGAGTTTGTTTACTGCCATTACAACAGCACAGTTTGCACTGAGAATTGCAGCCACAATGGAAATAATTATTTTCACTATCATCATTTTACTTCCAGTGGTTGCACCAAAAGGTAATTCTTGTATTATTTAAAATATTTAATGAAATTTATGCAGACACTTAAGTCTACTTAAAAATTAGCACAGATCACATGATATTTTGTTAATACAATGCTTGCTGACTCTTTGCCTGGAGTGTTACTTATATTCACATTTATGCATTTGGCAAATCCTTTTATCCAAAGGGATTTGCATATGATTAAAATGAAATCAATGACTTTGTTTGTTCTTCAAAGTTAAAATGAGGAATAATCTGTAATTTATATATTTATATGTTAACCATTAGAAATGCATTTTGAATTGTAGCTAGTAACATTATTTATTGCCTGAGAATACAGTTCTTGCATCCTTCATTTAAAACTCTAGCTTCATTATATACAGTCATGTGAAAAAGTTAGGACACCCTATTGAATTTCATGGTTTTCTGTATCTGGACAAAATATAAAATTGTCTTGTCCTTGGCAGGTCTTAAAATTTGGAAAATAAATCCTCAGATAAACTTCATCACATGACATATCACACAGTGTCATTATTTATTTAAGAAAAATACAGCCAAGATGGAAAGGCCATGTGTGACAAAGTTAGGACACCTTATGAGTCAATTACCTGTAGATCCACTTTTAGCAGCAATAACTTGAAGCATTCATTTTCTGTGTGACTTTATCAGTCTGTCACATTGTTCTGGAGGAATTTGGACCACTCTTCTTTTCAACGTTGCTCCAGTTTATTGAGGTTTGTGGGCATTTGCTTATGCACAGCTCTCGCCACAGCATTTGAGTCAGGATGAGCTCTGGACTTGGACTGGGCTGTCACAACACCTTCATTCTTTTCTTTTCAGCCATTCTGTTGCAGATTTGCTGGTGGGCTTGGGATCATTGTCCTGTTGCATGACCCAATTTTGGCCCAACTTTAGATGTCAGACAGATGCCCTCACATTTGACTCTACAATACTTTGATATACAGAGGAGTTGATGGCCAACTCAATGATCAGCCCTCCTCCAGCATGCTTGTCTTTTGGTATGAGGTGTTTGTGCTGATATGTTCTTTAGGTTTTCACCAAAAATGGCGCTGTGCATTATGGACAAACATCTCCACTTCGCTCTCGTCTTTTCAAAGGACATTATTCTAGAAGACTTGTGTTTTGTTCAGATGCAGCTTTGCAGACCTAAACTGTGCTGCAATGTTTTTTTTTTTTTTTTTTTTTAGATAGAAGAGGCTTTCTTCTGCCAAGCCTTCCAAACATGACATTTTCGTCCCATATTTTTCTAATGCCATTATCATGAACTTTATCATTTAACATGTTAACTGAGGCCTGTAGAGTTTCTGTAGTGTCTCTTTACACGGTCTGATCTTGGGTGAATCTTCTGGGAGGTCCACTTCTGGAAGGACAGGTGTCTGTTTTAAATGTCTTCCACTTGTGAATAAACTTCAGACTGTTTGGAAATGGCGTCCACTGGATTGATGGCAGCAACAATTGCTTCTCTAAGATGATTGCTGATTTTAAATTGTGTTAACACACACCTGAAGGCTCCAGACCAGCAAACTGCCAAAGCTTATGCTTTTATAGAGGCGCTCAGACTTGCTGATGATCAGTTAATCAAAGGTATTTGATTAGCAGTGCTTGACTGTTATTTACCCTCCTAATTCCAATGTTAACAGTAAGGGTGTCCTAACTTTGTCACACATGGCTTTTCCATTTTGGCTTTATTTTTGTTCAGTAAATAATGACATGGTGCAATTTCCTATGTGTTTTTGTTCATCTGAGGTTTTATTTTCAAAATTTTAAGAACAGCCAAGGACCATTTTTTTTTAAATGATGTCCTGATACGGAAAACCATGGAATTCAATAGGGTGTCCAAACTTTTTCACATGACTGTAGCTGAATCTTGCCTGAAATGCTGGTGTAAATAATGTGCAGTGTTAAACCTTTAGCAAAACATTTTGATTTGGCAAAACAATGATTCTAATGCTGGGTGTGACAAACATAAAGAATGAGGATGGACACATTAAAGGTGTCTATACAGGGCATGCAACATAGAACCACTGCTCCCTATAGCCTGTGTGGAGCAGGCTTATGCAGTCTAAATAAAGACACATCATCTGATACTTGAACCTCTCTTGGTTTAATTACTTATAATAATATCTGTAATTTTTCACAGGTTCTCATTCTTTATGGGTGCTTATAACTCATATTGAAGGAGAAACACCATTTCCTGCATTCAGTGGCATATTCATGTTGGATGACATCATAGTTGGTTATTATAATTCAGAAACAATGATCTATGTTGTGCGAGGAAATACTACAAGTGAAGATGATGTGGTAGATCCAGATCACCTCGATATCATAAGTGAGAATGTGCTTGTGCATATTAAAACAAGATCAAAATATCTGAGGTCTGACAACCACACAGAAAGTAAGTTCAGTTGATTCAGTTATGCATGTCTTTGAGTCAGATATTGCATGAGTAGAATATAAAGTCAAGTAAAATGAAACTTTTAAAAAAATTCCCCTGTGACTGTAATGATTTATGTTTGCTAGTAATTTTAGTTTAGAACCAGACTCTTAACTAAATAGCATCTGAGGTCAGATGTGTTAACATGTCTATTTCTTTATTTTTTTCTTTCTTAACAGCTCATGCAGTTTTTCAGATAATGAGTCACTGTGAACAGGGTGACAATGAGAAACCTGGACAAATGATCACCAAGACTGCTTTTAGAGGTTCTGCTGTTGATGAACTCAGATTTTTTAATGGCACATTCACATATCAGAGTTCTTCAAATTACACCGCAATGGAAATAAAACCCTATCTAGAACTATCTATGTGGCATCTTAAGATATTGTACTACCCAGCCTGTATAAAAATGATGAAGAATTACCTTACAAAGAGAGGAACTCAAGTTAACAGAATAGGTACTGGTATTAAATTTCCAGGTTGCATTGGATTATACAGTATGATATTATAATAACATACAGCAACTATACATGTTTCTATTTAGATTGTGATATATTTCCTTTCTACCCCTTCCATCCCCAGTGAAACCCAGAGTCAGACTCATCCAGAAAACCTCCTCAGATTATGGAGGGTTTTGCGTGAGTTGTTTGGCAACAGGATTTTATCCTCGTCACATCAACCTGACTCTGTTCAGAGATGGGCAGCCTGTAGCTGAACATGAGATCACTGGAGGAGATCTGCTGCCCAGTGGTGATGGGACATACCAGATGAGAAAGAGTCTGGAGATCAGTGCTGCAGACAAACACAAATACACCTGCTCTGCCACACACCTCAGTCTGGACAACAAACTGGATGTCACTTTGGGTAATGATGTGTGAAAATACTTAAAATATCACAGAAAATATCCATGTGTTTCAAATCTGTTTGTGACCTCTTCAAAATATTTGTTTCAGAATTTGACCCTGGTGAACCATTTATATTAGTGATCCCCTCAGTGCTGATAATTTTGGCTTTGGTGTTGCTGTTTGGAACTGGAGTCGGTATATATAAATGCAGGAAGAGACAAGCAGGTAGGACAAGAACTGAAATAAACAATAAATTGTGTCCAAAGTGTCCAGTCTACATGTGATGATTAAGATATATACAGATATTGCAATAATGACAATATTTAATTGCCCTTAATCATTGGCTTTATAGCTTCATCTAAAGACGATTATTCTGCTACTTTGAGTGAGTATTTTGCTTTTACACTTGATAGAGAAAATGAAGTATTAATTAGTTAACAGAATATTAAAATAAAACTAAATGATTCATTTATTTTCAGCATCTGAAGAGAGTATGGAATAAGCATCCTGATGATCCTGACGAAGTTGTTGCTTCGGATATCAGCACACCATTTTTAAGACCGGTTTACAGTAAATAATTTACATTTTTGCTGTGTTAAATTGGTAAAAACAAGAGCCTTGTTTTTGTTCTAAATTAATGCAAAGAGTCCAGTGCCACCATTCTTTTTTTGTCATTTTCATTCAGCTTTTATTTAGTATTACCAAACACTATGAGGTTATCTTGCAGATTGTTTTAAAAATGTCATTGCAAATGTCTACATAATCTATGTTCTCTCAAATTTAGGATTTAAAGATGTCCTATTTCTTATAAGTGAAACTTGCTTGCTAAACAGGATTCTGAGTTAGGATGCTTATGTGATACAACCTAGGATATGATGTCCTCCAATTTCTAGGTGTTAGTTGTATTTTATGGTCACTTATTTAATACTTGTCATTAATGTAGTTTACTTAATAGTTTTCTGACTATTTAAATGGGTCATCTGCAACACATTGTGAGATAAATAGCCTATCATTCACTCTTACAAGATATATATAGAAATAAAATGAACTTAATAAAATGTGAACCCACATTCAGTGACAAATAGAATTTCAATTTCTTTGTAGTAGCCTTCTTTGTACCTCGATTTCCAGAAACAATCAGCCATTTATCCACTTTCAAGGAGGAGGAAAAACAAGTTTCTGATAGACGCTGCTTTGCACTTTTCTATTCTCAATCATCCTCCATTGGGGATGCTGGGGGAAGTGGAAGTTGTTAATGATAGTGTTTCTTCCCTTTCTTCTCGGATGGTGCCGTTGACAGATAGCTAATTAAAAAGAAACACAACAGACCAATGTCCAGCCAGGGACTGAGAATGATTCCTTAAAAATTACTTCCTTGAGGTGATCATGGCATGACAAGCCCACAGTCGCTGAAAACAGATCTGGACAAGCCTCTTCGTGAGGGGACTGTCATCTCACACTCCCACAAAAATCCCAAAAAATCCCACCTGGATTTTATTTCTGTTCACGGCTCCTGCCTAACGAAATAGGAAGGACAGCTAAGGACCAACCGAAACAAGTAAAAGTAAATTTCCGTCTAAAGTAAAGTAAGCTATCCCACGCATGGTTGCGATGAGTTCATTGTGAACCTCAAACATTTTTTTTTTAATTCTTAAAAAGCACCATTATTTTATTTCAAAAAGTTAAGTAGACAAGTGTGAAAAAAAAATTATCCTCTGAACCCCACGTGGATTTACACAAACTGAGAAATTTAAAAAGGGTTAGGTTGTGTCCCGTGCTCCCCTATTAGAATTTTAAAACTTACTCCTGTTTAATTAATTAAATTCAAGATCAATGAAAATATTTTATTCATATCATTATTCATATCATTTTTTATGTTAAATAAAAATGAACCTCATTACCAGCTGCCAAGATTGCAAGACTTACGTTTTAAATTAAAAAGTAAATACTGTAGGATAGCCTACAGTTTAAAAATTTTATTGTATAGGCCTACTGTCTCATACCGAAGTTAGTATTTATAATAAAAAAGGAAAAAACAACAATTAATTTGTGTTTCAGGTTCTCACTCTTTGTGGTTACTTTCAACTTATATTCATGGAGAAACACACTTTCCGAAATTTAGTTGCACAACAACTTTGGATGACATTACAGTTGGATACTATAAGTCAGAGACGTATATTCCAAAAGGGAATATGACAAATGAGGATGATGTGATTGGTTCAAATGAAATAAAGAGTATAACTGGCTACATTTTTAACTCCTTTGTAAGACGATCTGCACTGTTCAGTGACCACATCCAAAATGACAGTAAGTATGGGTTTTTTCGATGTCCTAAACACTGAAGTATTTATAATGACTATTTATGTTCTCTGTATCAGTAGTCCTAACACTGTTTTTCACTAATATTGTGTTTAAAAATACATAAAATGCAATTCATACATATTCATACATATTTATGATAAGCATATTGCTAATGTCTGGTTTTAAATAAATTCGAGGTCAAATTTCAGATTTAAAAGAAAACCTGTTTTAAAAAGAAAAATATTATTGTGTATATAATATTTGAAAAACACTTGCCTGCAAAATCCAAAAGTCACGTGGTCCAGTCAACATGCAGAAAAACACATAAAACAGGAAATGATATCATAGAGATGCCCCTTGCAGATCCTCATTTGTGTCAAGGTCTTTTAAAAGTTTATCAGGTGGTGTGACCTAATTTATGTTTATTACAAAGACATTTGGTCATTGAGTTATTAAATAGAAAATTCCCTTGAAAGTAGTTGCAAATGCAAAACAAAGCCTTTTTTTGATGAAGGAGGCCAATCTATGACAATCTCTCAATCTCAGTCTCAGTCTCTTTCCTCACAGGTCTTGATGTTTATCAGACTCTGGTTGTCTGTGAGCTGCTGGACCTTGACAAGCCTGGAAAGATGCTTATCAAAGATGCTGTTGGAGGCTCTACCACAGATGAGCTGTTTTACTTTAACAATACGTTTACTTATACTGTGAGTGCAAATATTACACAAGAAGTGCTCAAACCACACCGGAAAAATTCAAGCTGGAAACTGCAGAGACGATTAACCCAGTTTGCATGTCAGCTCTCAGGAATTATCTAAACAACAGACGAGGTCAAGTGAATACGAGGAGTAAGTCCTTTTTGATTAGGGCAGGAGCACTTTTCCTGCCCATTTGGTTAAGACTTTTTAATTTGATAAAACACTATTGAGCTACTTCACTCTGTTTACCTGTTTGTTTATTTATTTATCCATTTATTTACTTATTTACTTACTTACTTATTTGTGTGTGTTACAGTAAAGCCTGATATCAGGCTCACCTAGAACCCAAACTTAGATTCTGGAAGGCCTTGTGTGAGTATATAGTATGTATAAAATTATATCACACTCTTACCTTTTTCCCACAGTGAAACCCAAAGTCAGGCTCCTCCAAAAAAAAGACTTATAGGTCTTGTGTGAGATGTTTGGCAACAGGATTTTACCCTTGTCACATCAACATGACCCTGTTCAGAGACGGGCAGCCTGTAGCTGATCATGAGATCACTAGAGGAGATCTGCTGCCCAATGGTGACGGGATGTATCAGATGAGAAAGAGTCTGGAGATCAGTGCTGCAGACAAACACAAATACACTTGCTCTGTCACACATCTCAGTCTGGACAACAAACTGGACATTGATTTGGGTGATGATTTAAAATAATAAAAGATCTCATTATCTAACCTGTTTCTAATTTGTTTGTGACCTTGTTTGTGACATGTTTGTTTCAGAACTTTATACTGGTGAACCACTTAAATCAGTGATTTCTTCAGTACTGATAGTTTTGGTTCTGGCGTTGGTGTTCGGGACTGGAGCCATCATATATAAATGCAGGAAGAGATGAGCAGGTTGGACAAAAACTGAAATCAATGATAATTTGTCTATTTTTGTTTAGAAAAAATATGAATAACATCATTTTGATTTTTTAGTTTAATCTAGAATTTTTTTTTTTTTTTTTTTTTTTGCTGCTTCTAAATACATTCTTTAAACTTTCTTATACTTTCTTAATATCAATTAAATGATTTTATTATTTTATTATCTTTTTACATATTTAGATTATTCATGAAACTTTTTTTCAGCATTTACAGAACATGTCGAAACAACAATCAAATTAAATATCATGACTTGATGTTACATGGATCGACATCTTCAAACAATGAAAACATAAGTTCCATCTATTACTTGGATTTATGATGAAAGATACTATCAGATGCCAAGAGTCAAGTGTGAGGATTCATATGTCCAACAGTTTCACAAACTATACTGCCATGTAATAAGAAACTGTGTATTTGTATAATTTCAGCACAAGTAACAGAAACATGTAATTTCTAAAAAAAAGACTGGTTGCATGCTTTGTTTCCTGACTCATATAATGCACATAATATTAACAGTATTATTAGATTTTATCTTAAGAATACCTTATTCTGATTGGTCTGTGCAGCAGTTAGCAGTCAAGAATTTGTCTTCATGGCGATGCAGACTTGCACTGTCTTGTTTCATGAACTAGTGCCAACTTGTTTCATTTGTCTATTGCATTAATCATTCCTTCTCCCTTTTCCCACCTCAGTCTGGACAACTAACTAAATGTCACTTTGGATAATGATCTCAATGATGCAGAAAACACAAACAAATAAAACAAAAACATTTAATGTGAATCTCTCAGTCTTTGGTTGATGTTTCAGCATTTTAGAGTCCATTAAACATGGTTATTCCACTGCTTCTGTTAAATAGTTTAGTTAATTTTTAAAATTAGGTGATTTATTTTAAAGGTTTCATTCTTTAAACATCACATTTCATTTTCAGCATCTGAAGAAAGTGTGGACACAACACCAACATTTATGTCAATGTCATGAGACATTAATGTCAGAAATAAATGCTGATGAGTGGAGAAACTTCAAAAACAGACAAAATATGTTCTGACAAAGTGTCATAGTGTTTTCCTTTTTATATTAATCCTGTTCTCTCTTTTCTTCTAGTTTGGTATAGTCCAATTTTTATAATTTATAGGTGCATTTGGCCTACAATGACAGTACTAAGTCGAGTCACAATACAAGTGAGATAGACTAAACAGCTTTTTTGCAGCATGTCAAAAGCCAACAAAACAGTCTCCATGGGATCCAGGAGATAAGCAAGGCGCTATAAAGGTGCTCGCAACCTTGAGACCAGACAACCACATGTGTTTGGTGCTGGCTTATGAAGGGGAACTGATGAGGCTGATGTCAGACAGGTGTGGTGATTGTAGAGTGTGCACAGGTGGTAGCCAAAGGGGATGATGGGGAAATGTAGTGCACTGAGATGACCGATCTTGTGTCAGGCATGGTGAAAGGAGTTGATGACTTGTGACAATACGTCTGCAAGTCTCGGTCATTGTTAGGCATGACATTTGTTTTGTTGACCTAAGGTGTGGAAATGTTTCAGAAAATTGTTAACATTTAACTTTGTTTGTGTTTTTATGGTGTAATATTATGGTGCATATTATCCTTTAATGTCATAGAGTTTAATATTGTAATGTAAATATATAAAAATCTATTTTAATCAATTAATCAGTTTATCAGTTTAAAAGTGAGCAGTCAGAAATCATGCTAACTGTCCCACAACAAAACCTGTTTGAAGTAACAGAGACTATGCTGATGCTGAGTCACTCATATTGCTATCTGAACTGAATGCATGTAGTGCCATCTACTGGTCCGATTCACTCAACGTGAAGAGTGTTTGGATGATTTAAGAAATGAGCATTAAAATATAAATGTGCATGTATTTGTGTTGAATTGAGCACTTTTTTGAATTCAGTGACCCAATGATGTTAACTGTATATGCAGTAGGCTTAACTGTAAAATTGTTGTTTCAAAATCACTTCAATTAATATTATAATAAGTAAGGGATAACATACATATTTTGCCATAACAACTGGCTGGATGTACATTATCCCACTTATTACACAGCTGCTTGATAGATTATTTAGATGTTTCGTGTCAAAACAATTAGACACGAAAGAAACACTTATCTGAGTTGAAATATTTGCATACAAAGCTTCCATGAAGAAATCAGTTGCTGGCAAATGGCAAGTTCAAACTAGACATTTTAGGGATACAGTGCAGTCATACCACTTTTCTTACACAACATTTGACCACATAAATAATTAAGTAGTAGTACTAGTTAGAATCCATTACAGTGTACAAAAAACGTACAGTGTACGTTTGTATGAAACAACAGAGCGAGTCCACGATACCAGGAGGATGACAGAATTAAGAAACTGTCCACATAATACTGAATTAAGCTTTAATATTTTATTAGCTAACCAAATGCAAAGCTTCCACCAAGAAAAACTATCAAGCATATAGCACTGACTTAAGTTGCCCCGAATGAGTCTGAGTTATTAGCTTTTACCAGTTGTTACTGGTGTATAACAATTTAAAGCACAGCCACCACAAATTCAGACTTGTTTTTTTTTTTTTTTTCCTTTTTTGGGGGGCTTTTTATGTCTTTTATTGTGATAAGACAGTAGAAAGATGACAGAAAAGAGGGGAGCGGGATCGGCAAAGGGCCTCAAGAAGGGAATTGAACTCGAGTCGCTGGGAGCGCAGTTGCGCTATATGTCAACACGCGGACCACGAGGCTATTGGCGCCAAGGTTCAAAATCATAACAAGAAATAGTTTAATAGCTATGATACTGGGTTTGAAATCAAATGTTTGCATGGCTATGACAGAAAACACTAGCATCTAACAATGCCTTGGAAAAAACAATTTTAAAAATAAAGTTTATGCATAAACACAAATAGGAAATAAAACAGTTATCGAATAAGCATGTGTCCTATTCTGTGTCCTAAACTCCCGAAACATTGGTGTCTCATTTTAGAGCAGTCAGTGCAATTTATAAAAGAAGTCAATTAAATCTGTAAGTGGGGGTGGGTGTGTGAAAAAAAAAAAATGATGTAATCCCCTTTGGAATCACTGGCATTTTTCAAAAGTAACTGTAACTTAATTACACATTTTTTTCTCAGTAACTGTAACTAATTAATTACATTTATGTTGTAATTAAACAACGTAATTCCATTACATGTAACTAGTTACTCCCCAACACTGCTTATTTAATACTTGTCAGTAATGTAGTTTACTCAATAGTTTTCTGACTATTCAAATGGCCTTTCATTCACTTTACAAGTTAAGTACACAGATAAGTACACAGTATTGTATATTTTATAACAAAATGAATGTAATAAAATAAAATGAACTTAATAACCCACATCTTTGCACTTTTCTATTCTCATTCATCCTCCATTTGTTTAAAGATGCTGGTGGAAGTGAAGGTTGCCAATTAAAGTGTTTCTTTAGGTGCTCTTTCAGCATTCAATCCTTAACGTTAATATTCCTTTCTCCTCGGATGCTGCAGTTGACAGATAGCTAATTAAAAAGAAACACAACAGACCAATGTCCAACCAGTGACTAAGATTGATTCCTTAAAAATACTTCCTTCAGGTGATCATGGCATGACAAGCCAACAGTTGCTGAAAACAGCTCTGGACAAGCCTATACTACTCTTCATGAGGGAATTGTTGTCTCACACTCCCACAAAAATCCCAAAAAATCCCATCTGGATTTCATTTCTGTACACGTCCCCTGCCTAACAAAATAGGAAGAACTTTGCCAGTAACTTGTTTAAAAATGTGCAGGGTACATTTTTGCAACATATTTTAAGACTAAAAGCATGCAGTGCAAATGTACAGGATCTCCTGTCCTCGTAATTTTACTTGTTCTTTCACTTGCTTCTGTGTCTTTTGGTAAGTAGCTTACATTTTTATATATTAGAATTTTAAAACCTACTCCTGTTTAATGAATTAAAGTTAAGATTAATAAAGATATTGTATTCATATCATTATTCATTTAATTTTTATGTTAAATTAAAATGAATGTCATTGCCAGCTGACAAGATTGCAAGACTTAAGTTTTAAATCAAATATAAATACTGGATACAGTTTAAAAGTGTTACTGTATAGGCCTATTGTCTCATACCGAAGTTATTATTCATAATAAAACAACAACAACAACAACAATTAATTTGTGTTTCAGGTTCTCACTCGTTGTGGTTACTTTCAACTTATATTCATGGAGAAACACACTTTCCAAAATTTAGTTGCACAACAACTTTGGATGACATTACAGTTGGATACTATAAGTCAGAGATGTATATTCCAAAAGGGAATATGACAAATGAGGATGATGTGATTGGTTCAAATGACATAAAGAGTATAACTAACTACATTTTTAACTCCTTTGTAAGACGATCTGCACTATTCAGTGACCGCATCCAAAATGACAGTAAGTATGGGTTTTTCAATGTCCTAACACTGTTTTTAACTATTATTCTGTTTAAATGCATAAAATGCCATTCATACATATTCAATTGCTTTATCTTTATAATAAGCATATTGTTAATGTCTGGTTTTAAATAAATTTGAGGTCAAATATCAGATTTAAAAGAAAACCTGTTTTAAAAATAAAAATATTATTGTATATATAATATTTGAAAACCATTTGCCTGCAAAATCCAAAGCCATGTGGTCCAGTCAACATGCAGAAAAACACATAAAACAGGAAATGATATTATAGAGATGCCCCTTGCAGATCCTCATGTGTGTCAAGATCTTTTTAAAGTTTAGCTCATAAAATATCATGTGGACTTAATTTATGTTTATTACAAAGACATTTTGTCATTGAGTTATTAAATTGAAAATTCACTTGAAAATAATGCAAAACCAAGCATTTTTTTTTTGAAGGAGGCCAATCTATGACAATTTCTCAATCTCAGTCTCAGTCTCTTTCCTCACAGGTCTTGATGTTTATCAGACTCTGGTTTTCTGTGAGTTGCTGGACCTTGACAAGCCTGGAAAGATGCTTATCAAAGATGCTGTTGGAGGCTCTACCACAGATGAGCTGTTTTACTTTAACAATAAATTTACTTATACTGTAAGTGCAAAAATTGCACAAGAAGTGCTCAAACCACACCTGGAAGAATTCAAGCTGGAAATTGCAGAGATGTTTTACCCAGTTTGCATATCAACTCTCAGGAATTATCTAAACAAGAGACGAGGTCAAGTGAATAGAAGGAGTAAGTCCCCAAAGACACATCTTTTTATCAATCTCCCATTCTAGATGTTTAAAGACAATCTTTAGGTATAAATAAACATTATTGTAGTTTTTCTGTTAATCTGCCTGTCTTTGTACCCCGGGGGTTTTATTTTTCCTGTTAGTCCCCCTCCGATTTCTCTTGTACTTCGTCAATCATTGTTTCATGTAACTTCTTTTGGTTTGTTTATGTTTCATATTTTTTGTCCTTTTTAAAACTGAGATTCTGGAGGGCCTTGTGTGAGTTGTTTGACCAATAATAAAATATAATTATATCCCACTCTTATCTTTTTTCCCCACAGTGAAACCCAAAGTCAGGCTCCTCCAGAAAGAACTGTCTCGTGTGAGTTGTTTGGCAACAGGATTTTACCCTCGTCACATCAACCTGACCCTGTTCAGAGACGGGCAGCCTGTAGCTGATCATGAGATCACTGGAGGAGATCTGCTGCCCAATGGTGACGGGACGTACCAGATGAGGAAGAGTCTGGAGATCAGTGGAGTGTGAAACACAAATACACCTGCTCTGCCACACACATCAGTCTGGACAACAAACTGGACATTCGGGTGTCACCGGATTCGGGTGATGATTTAAAATAATAAAATATCCCATTATCTAACCTGTTTCTAATTTGTTTGTGACCTTGTTTGCGAATCTTTGTTTCAGAACTTTATACTGGTGAACCAACTAAATCGGTGATTTCTTCAGTACTGATAGTTTTGGCTCTGGTCTTGATGTTTGGGACTGGACTCATCATATACAAATGCAGAAGGAGATGAGCAGTACAAGAACTGAAGTGAATGATAAATCATTCATGTGATAATTTTATTTAGAATACAATATTTCATTGCCATTAATATTCTATTTTCTAATTTTCGTTCATGTTACAGCTTCCTTTAAAGAGTGATTTTTTGCTGCTTCTCTTGATAAAATGTTTAACTTTTGATAATGTCTTTTATTTACAATTCTGGAAAAATAAAATATTTCAATTTTAATTTAATTTTTTTCTAAATCAATGAAACAATTATTTTCGAGCATCTGAGGAAAACATGAACCCAGCTTCCTGAAGTTTATGTCAGTTCTATGAAGCTATTTTTGTCTTTCATATTTTACTGTGGATTAATACAAATGTTCAAAGTTTTGTTTAACCATCATTGTTTGTTTTCAGATGTTTTGTGTCTTAAATTTGTAGAATTGTTTTTTGTTCATTACAAAAGTATTTGTATGTCTATCTTTAACTACTCAAAACACATTGGAATTGAACCTAAAAATTAATTAAGATTATAAATGAGTATTTGTAAGCAACTCAAAATGAGGAAAGTAAAAACACAGGCCATTAAAATTAGGAAGGTTGACAATAGGGTTGACATAGTACCATCTGAATGGAACACTGTAAACATAAAGTTGTTACAAAACTTGTTATTTGACACATCTACTAAATGTGACTGTAGAGAACACGTTACTGCTTGATTAGAAAATGACATTGTTTCTCTTTCTTTTTTTGTACTAGTTTTGTATATTCTTATAGCTTATGTGACTATACTTCAATGTCATATGTTTGATTATTGTAATACTGTATATTATTATTGTAATATTAAATAAATAAATAAATAAAAACATTGTTTTTTTTTTCAAGAAAGGTCATGCTTTCAACTACAGAGAGGGTTAAGATGTATAAATAAAGTGGATTCATACATGACTTTTCCATTAATATTTTTGACACTAGGTTCATTTATTGAAATTATAATTGTAGTCATTATTATTTTATCTTATGTATGAACTAATACCTGCTGAAAATTCTATAGGGAAAGACAGTCATGATGAATTACCTTTTTGGGTTGACAATTTTATTGTTTGTACTAAAATAAAGAAATTGTGATTCATGTTTGATTCTTGCTCATATTACAATTTGGTAATTTAGTTGAGTGGATTTAAAAGGGAAAGGACTTTTTGAATGTTGCATGCCAGTTCTTTATGTTTCAGCTTTACAACAGTCTCTTGTGTAACAGCTTCTTGTGTTATTCACTAAAATTTAAAAAGAACAAGCGACTATTCTATTAATACAAATCAAGCATATTTCATGTATAATACAGTCATGTTTTCAAAAACAATAATTGCTTTTGTCTTCTTTTTGCTGTTTAGATTCAATTAAACAACCCAGGCTCATTGGAAATACATGTCTCTACATACATTTCTGCAACACTGTAATTACGTACCTTACTGCACGTTTTGCGGCAGTTTCAAAGTGAAATGTCCAGAGAGTTGTGCTAAAACACACGTTAAATACGTGACCTTGGCACGTTTTTATTAGGTTGGTACATATTGCTGAAATATATAGCAGCTGTTCAGAGTTGAAATATCCAGGCGTCGCTAAAGGTTAATGCTCTGCCTTATTGGAAATATCTCCAAACCAAAAGCCCTAAATCTGATTTAAGTTTTAACAAATGCAAAACTGATTAAAAAGTGTATTCGGTGATGCAGACATATTTTTACTTCCGCATTCAGATTTTAGCTGCTTTGATGAACCGTAGTTTCATGGGGTTCGAACCAGAGCTCTTCATCACCCAAGTGCAACACCGTATCATGAACTACAGAGAAAACCCACTGAACTAAAAAACTTATGCATATGAGGCTGTATATGTGACGACAATGTTCAAAAACATCAGTTTTCAAATCATGCAGGATGTTAAAATTGTTTTAAAACCATAATATAATCAGGGTTGCCAACTCTCACGCATTTGGCATGAGACACAGGCTTTCAGGCTCTGTCTCACGCTCTCACTCTTCCCATATTAATCTCACACCAAATTGGCAACCCTGCTTGCGATATGTAACAAAGTATCAGCTTCCAAATTTTGTAAGTTTTACTAAATTCAAACAATAAATACCATTTAGGCGCACTTAATGTGGCGTCAAATTGTAAAATGTAGGCTTTAGTTGAAGCCAGAGCCATTGAAAATCAGAGTTGTGACAAGCTTTGATGTCTCCGCCAGGCGGTCACGTGGTTCATTTAACTTTTCAAACAAACCAGCGTTGACAATACATTTTAATGAGTTTAAGTAGGATAGACAACAGCTTCACCATACAGGCAGCAATTTTTAGTAAACATTACAGCATATTTGATTATTACATGGATGACATTTACAGTATCATTTTATTCTGGAGAGTGATGGGAAAGGCAACATCATTTTCATTTGCAATGCCATGGTTTACCCACTAGGTACCTGTATCTAGATATTTGCAGGTCATACCTGCTTACTTATTTGTACTTATTAGGTTTTCATTGGAATATTTCGACATGATTAACATGATTAAACACTAGGTTTTTAAATGTAAAATTAAAAAAGTTAATAATCTACATCCTATTTTAAATGATACTCGTATATGCAAGCAAATACTGAATTTAACCCAAGTTTAAAATGGTGCTAAAACAGGCATTTAACACATTTTATCCCCTTATATGTACAGCATATATATATGAATTGATATTGAATTGAGATCGAAATCTCCAGCAGAAATATTCTGCTGTAGTAATCATCTAAAAATTAGGCTTTATTAATCAAAACTCTGTGTAAATCATACTATGTGTGAAAAAGAATAAAAGTTTTACTCCCTCCAGCGTTCATTTCAACTGGAAACTGCAGTGATTCGTACATATAGGCACGTAATACGGTGTTGCAGAAATGAGCCTAAGTTGCAATTAAAAGTGGTTATTCTGCTGCGCCTGGTTAACTTATTTATTTCTTGACCTAAAATGCAAAGTGGAGCAAAAGTTTCAGATAAATACTTTGAGCCACTCACTTGTAAATTCTAAAAAGACAGTGCAGAGCTAACATGAGGTTATTTCTCTCAAGAACGGAAAATGGCAAACAAAAATTCATGTGCATAACTTGTGTTTTCCAGGAAAAAAAAACTTGCAGGTCTCATCTTGCTTTGTTACTTGGCAAGAAGGACACATTTTTGTGAGCTAAGGACAGGTTTCCACCAGCTTGAGAATACGATGATTGGATTATTAATTTTTTTCTGTCTGCTATCAATTTCAGTGTCGGTTTTAACAGGTAGGATTTCATAGGATTTGTGTTTGAAATGGGTGCAGTAATACTTTGTTTATTTTAAATGCATACAAAGTGTGTGTAAACAGTGGTGTTATTATTTCTTCGGTTTTGTTGTAGGAGTTCAACATTCTGAATGTGTTCTAGTGTGACAAATAACAAATAAACAAATAAAAGGCTCATCCATACCTTGTTTCCTGTATTTCCTTGTTGGTGTTACAAATGGTAAGATGACAAGATTTCTACATTTCTATTATTTATGAATTAGAAAAACAGGGATAATACATTTTTATTTTTTATTGTTTTGAGTTATAGGTAGTATAATGTCATCACAAAAACACAACACAAAACACAAAAGAAATATGAGAACATAAGATAAACAAATATTTCAAACTTTTCAAATGTTATTTTATAGTTGTGCTTGAAAATGGATCTTTGCTTTCCCTACTCTTATTATTTTCAATTTAGCCTCATTATGAGCATAAAGTATGTGCTTTCTGCTTTCATATGCCACACACGCAAATTACAGCTTACAACATAAACAGGGTACAGTGATGATACAGCGAAATTCAACAATAAGCTTTAAGAGAAGTTTATTTTGATTACACTATTGTAAGGATATCTTCCAGTAGATGAAACTAGAAACTATATATAGTCTCTAGTATAGTTTCTAGGTGTTGATGGAGGAGATGGGAGACTCTCCAGAGCCCAGGGAGACAGTCCATGGTGGAGCCGATGGAGGGAGGAGCGATAGAGGAAGGATTGACGACTCCAGGGGGCTGACTGACGGAGGTGGAGCTGGTGGTAAAGGAACCCAGGGTGGAGACAGACAGCCACAGAGACAGGGTGACAGAGAGTATCTGGAGGACCAAGGTGGAGCAGATGGCTCAGATGACCGAGGCACAAGCGGGGATCCGGAAGGCCGAGATGGAGCCGGAGTAACAGAGGACCAAGGTGGAGCTGGAGGGAGGGAGGGAGGAGCTTGACAGAGCCAGAGGGACGGAGTGACAAGGCGAAGCTGGAGAACTGGAGTCCTGACTCAAGGGCACGTCGATGACCGACCAAGGCGGAGCCAGAGGGACAGGGGAGCCCGGTGGACCTGGTGGGTCCCGGAGGTTGGAAGCGGACACTGGGGATCCTCCGACCTCAATGGAGCTGGTGACTGACAGGCCTGCAGTGACTCTGATCCACAGATGGGAGGCTGAGGATGAGCTGAAGGAGAGGAAGAGAGAGAGGGAGGCTGGGTGGGAATTCATGACAGTCAGAGGGTTTCATGAATAGTTTATGCTGCCCACACAGACCAAATTGCAACTCCCATCACACGGAGCACAGCAGATAGTGGAACGACCTCTGAGGTTGTGACGGGACAAACAGAAAAGGGACGTGCAGAAACACAGCAGTGAACAAACACACACACACAGTGAACACACACTCTGAGCAGTGGGCAGCCAATGCTGCGGCACCCGGGGAGCAGTTGGGGGTTTGCTACCTTGCTCAAGGGTCTCACCTCAGTAGTGGTATTGAGACCCTTGAGCAAGGCATAGAACCCAACTGCTCCCCAGGCGCCGCAGCATTGGCTGCCCAAAGGGCAGACAGACAGTTCATAAACAGCCTCTCTGGCCATATCCGGACAGGCAAACACAGCATGAAACTGCTGTAATCCCTCAGGGTCCAATATGGATCTCCTCTGGGCATGATGAAGCGAATGTCGTCATCCAGACCGCACCAAAATCCCTCCATCTAGCAGACGTTGTCACAACTGGCATGATGGCAAGTGTCGAGGAACTTCTTCACGTATTCTTCCAGGCTTTAGCCATCTTGAAAAATAAACTCTGTTGCAATGTGTTAGCCCTCCTGTGTGTGTAATCCACACACAAATGTAAATCCAACAACAGATGAAGATTGGTGACACACGTAGACGTAGACGTTCGCATACACAATACCAGTCGAATACAAACTGAACACGAATACACAGCTGAACATAATGATGGTAAAAACAAAGTCCAAACAGTGACAAGGTGTGGCAAGTGTAGGAAAACTCAAACATTTTGAAACCTTTTTAACACTGCAGACTCTCTCTGGATTGATACAAACACAACTGTCACCAACTTGCATTTCAGTTAGAAATCAGTTACTTTAGTTAGCAATTAGAGGACTTAGGCTATATGATATTGCTACAATATTTGTTTTGTTAGGCAGATTGTTGTGTAAATTATAATAGACTACAGTTTTTTAAAGTGGAACTTTAAGGTAAGGTAATGAATAATAATAAATAGGAGATTATGAAACAATTTAATATCAAATTAATATTTCACGTTCACATAATAAGTACAATCAGCCAGTCTTTATGACAAAATGAAACGTAACAAGGTGATCAAGACCCTAAAGCTGAGCATGCATTATCTGAATTGTCATTATTCTTTATCACATTTATTTTTGCGCTGAGTGTTTCTTGATCTGTTTGTTTTTCATTTGTCCGATGGTAGTTATGTTTGTTGTGACCATTTTTGTTGTTGTTATTGTTTCTCACAGTTTCTCACTCGCTGTTGGTGCTGGTAACGTACATTAAAGGAGAAACCCAATTTCCTGAATTTAGTGTCGCTTATATTTTGGATGACATCACACTAGGACACTATAATTCAGAGACACTATAATCCAGAGGAAATACTTCAGAAAAAGATGATGTGGTTAATCCAATATTTAGTATGATAAAGGATCATTTGCATGCTGTTGTTGTGGGAAGACTGAAATTTAAAAATATTTATTTTTATTTTATATATTTATATATATTTTTTTATTTTAGATATTAAATATTATTTGCTCACAGACAGGTCAAGCTTTTTATACACTTTAGTGAAATTGAGAGCCAGGAAGTTATTCTTTTTGGGTCCAGATGCTGACATCTTTGTTTATATCATTTTTCATAAAAGATCCATAAGTTTACCAGTTAATGAATTAATACACCTGCTCAGCTTCACACCTCAGTTATGACAACAGGATGACTGTGGATTTAGGTGAGAACTACTTGCTTGGCAAAAAACACCAAATATAAAAACAAATAAAACTAATCTTTCAATAAGTGGTTCATGTTTTAGAGTATGATCATGGAGAACCGTTTAAATCAATGATTCCATCAGTCCTAATAGTTTTGGCTCTGGTGTTGCTGTTTGGGGCTGCAGTTATTATATGGAGAAAGTGGCATGCAGGTAGGCCAAGAACTAAAATGAATTAAATGAGCTAAATTGACAGAAAATTCAACTGATATTTTTATTGGTTACAATTAATTATTGCCATGCTGTTGTAATTTGATATTGTAGATTCCTCTGGCAGGGAATATTCCTCTGCTTCTAGTAAGTACAACCATTTTAACATGCAATTTTTTATTTTTTATTTTTTGCTTTTGGCTCATTGCCACTTCAAAAAAATCTAAAACCTGACATTTATTTATGGTTAAACTTCTCATAATTTCTAATATCCCTTACCAAAAAGAAGTATACTTTAAGTTAATTTTATTAATACTTAAGTAAAGTTCAAGTATATTTTAGCTATACTTTCTTAAGAAATTATATATCAACTGAAAACTTAAAATCTCAAAATTCATCATTTGAAAACCATTTTAAAATCAGACATTGCATTACCATGGAAATTGTACATCAAAATCATATTACAAAATGTTTTTGTTCATGAATTATAAAAATGTAACTTTGGATAGTGCATTTTCATGTCTGTGTTCAAGACAGGGAGTGGCAGTTAAAGGGTTAAAAACAGAATAATTATTACACAGCTGGCAGGAATACCTGACTCTGATTGGTCTGTTGCCAACATCAACATTCATGTCAATGCCATGAGACAAATAAATGCTGATGAGTGGAGAAACTTCAAACAGTAGACAACATGTTCTGACAAAGTGTCATAATGGATTCTTTTTGTATATTAATCCTGTTCTCCATTTTCCTCTATTTTGGCATAGTCTTATAAGTAAATTTATATGACTACAGTTCCCACTATTTACTGGGTGTATATGTAATGACAGTAGCTGTACTATGTCTGCAAGTCTAGTCGGTCATATAGTCAGTCATGACGTTTTGATTTTTTGTTTGGCTTCCTAAGTTTTGGAAATGTTTCATTTTTTTAATGTAATTTAATTGTGTTTTATGGTGTAGTGTCTGTGTTTATTATGCTTTAATGTCATAAAGTTTAATATTGTAAAATAAAATATAAAATTCACTTTTTAAAAAGGTCATGCTTTTTGATTGTAAGTTCTAAAGGTGTTTTTTATGGGCATGTCATGAGACAATAAATTACCCATCCTGCACAGCAAAACTCTCAGGAAAGAGACAAACTCAAATGAATAAGAATGGTTTGAGCTGCTATAGGTAAAATATAATTTTGAGTTGCAACTCAGGAATGCAACAATGTTTTTATTAACTGAAGCAACACAAGAAAACATCTTATAACACTCAAGATAGTGTTTTATAAAAACGGTAAGATAGATCTTTTTCTTCCCCACTGAAACCACGAGTCAGACTCATCCAGAAAGCCTCCTTAGATTCTGCAGTGGAGCTATTTACAAATTTAATTCATAAAAACATGCTTTGTTTCACAAGTTCGTCTTACAGATAATAAAGCGGGATGAAGCGTATTTGGCATGCTGTCCGGGGAGAGGGCTCCGAGCTCGGTAATTCCTCCTGAACCCGAAGCACTCCACCCGTCCAGGGAAAGGTTCTCTGAGCTCGGTATTTAGCCGATGGTGAGGAGTCGGGCTGGTGGAGGGATGCTAGCTGGAAGACTGAGAAAATAAAAATGAGAAAAAAAGAGAGAAAATTAAGGTAATGGCTATTTACAGAGGTTCTCTTCTTGAGCTGATAGGATAGATGGTGTAATTGCTGATGATGAATTGGCCAGGTTAATTACCTGAACGCGCTTCAGAAGACATAATGTGTTAAATTGGTAGGCTAATAACAAGAACACTGTTTTTGTTTTAAAATAAGACAAATAATCCAGTGACAAAATAGTGCTTTATATTTCTTTTTCTTTAATTTAGCTTTATTGGTGTGACGTTGTATTAGCACTGGGAGGTTTTTGATACAGATTTTAAAAATTGTCATGGAAAATGTTTGCATATTCTTTCCTAATCTTGATGCCTTCTCTTCACAATGTCCAGCTCACACACTTTATCTATATTTTATGTTAATTTATTTGTAGTCAATAAAGTAGTTCAGTCAAAACTTTCATAGTCTGTATTTTTATTTATTTATTTTTTTTTTTTTTTTATAATTGTGATTCAATGAGTTTATTTACAATACATCATCATGGGTCATGAAAAGGACGTTAAGAACTATTTTTTTTGCACTTTCAAATATTTCAGGTCCTTACAATCAAACTGTGTGTTGTTGTGATTTTTATTCATATAACTCACACAAGAACTTAATTTCCCAGAGTACTCTGCGCCCCGACAATACGCAGGCAGGATGTTTGTGCTGGTAGGCTACTGCCTAAAACCGCACCCTTCCCACACTTTCGAGACGTACAGTAACGCCGCTTTGACTATGGGATATGGGAAGTTTGCCGTGCAGTTCGCCTCAGTTTAGTCGGCCGAATTGGCTTGGGAGCACATAAGAAACCTAAAATGACGAACGGGACATCATACCATATCTCCTGGATTTAATGGAAAAGCGCACGCAGCGGCCAAGTCTACATCACAAGTTTACAGAAGTGTCCCATTTAGGAGGGTCGGGCCCGAAGTTAACGTTAGCATCTCACAGGAACCAGCTGATTCTCAAAACTTAAATTCTCAAAATGTTCTGTGATAATCAAACTATTAGCCTATATGTTTCGTCAACAACAAAATGAACCCAGCTCTTATGTGTTTTCTTCTGCTTCCAGTTTCTGTTTTAGCAGGTATGATTTCTCCGTATACTTGATAAGAAGCATGTTTTAATTCGTTTTGAATGTTCATTATTAGAGCATTGAGCAATTCCTTTGAAACTGAACCCTCAAATTTTACGTTGCTAGCGCCATGTAAACTAGAGACCTGCGTGGGACGGATTTTTCAGTCCCGCTCCCGCAAGATTCTGTCCCGCTCTCGCACTCGCCCATCAAGTTTTGTCCCGCGCCGCACTCTGTTGTGTCGTGTCCCGCTGGAGAGCTGGTCTCCACTACGGTGCTTCTCATGTGTATCCACGGTTCCTTTCCTCGCGTTTTATTTCACCCCATCCCTTACTAGAATGCGAGGAAAGAGACTGAGGACAGAGGAAACGATCTGTATTGGAATATTTTTGATCATTCGAGCCTCACTTCAAAACGTCTTAGGGATCTGACCCTATGTTGAAATTTGGTTATTAAGAATTCATAATAAAAATTAATAAAGTGAGATGCCCTGTCGAAATATGTGAGATTTAAACGGCAAAGGTAAAACATTAAATAATTGTAACAGATCTGAAAGGAGGAGTTTTTCAATAAAAACTTGCTGCCAAGGCACTTTGTTCGAATTCTGAAGATACTAATTTGCAAAATACTCTTATACTGTTATAATGCAACGCACGAAAAAATTACATTTATAATAATGAATAATTTACGTTAAAATAGTTAAATATATATTCCAGTGGATCTGGCTAGGTGGGCAAGCTGTCAATGCCCACCTGTATCTCTGCCCCGCCTAGTATCCACAGACACTAGAACCTCCCACTGATGAATTAAAAAGATGTTTTTTTTTTTTTTTGTTGTTGTTTCAGATTCTCACAGTTTGAGGGTGCTTGCAACTTACATTAGAGGAGAAAGAGCATTTAGTGCTTCAGTTATGTTGGATGACATGATTGTTGGATATTATAATTCAGTAACAAAGATCTATGTTGCAAGAGGAAATAATACAAATGAAGATGATGTCATAGATCCAAATGACCTCAGGGATGTAAGTGAGCGTATGCTTCATCATTTTATAGAAAGATCACATCACCTGAAGCCTGTCAGCGACACAGAAAGTAAGTTCAGTTGGCTGAACCCTGATAGCAAACATACACAGAGATGTCTGTTTGATGTCTGCATTTATATCTGGAAGACATATTTTTTAGAATGTTTGCTCATCTGCAATACGTCTATAGGACGTTTCCAATCAGATGTCAAATAGATGTCTATTAGATGTGTTTAAGATGTTTATGATTTAGAATATATGTAAAACTGACACCTTACAGACATTTGTCAGATGTTTGTACACAGCAGATGCTTTCCAGATCAAGTGATCTTTAACAGACATCTTGCAGATGTACGTGTGCTATCTGGGAAGTGATTGGCTCAGATATTGCATGAATAATTTATATCACTGCATGATTGTGTTTGATGTTTATGAATGAAAGGTATGTAAATACACACTGTCAGAAAAAAAGGTACAGTTCTGTCACTGGGGTGGTACCCTAAGGTACAAAGTGAAAAGGTACAAATATGAGAGTGCATGAAGATACATGAAAATGATGTTGAGTAAAGAAGGGTTTTGTTTTGTAACAAATACATTGTTAGTTTATGATAAATTCATGGTTGATTTATTTATTTTTTTTTTTTTTTTTTGCACATGGATGCACATGATGAGTCACAAAAACAGCTACATCTATAAGTAATTTTACATCAAACAAATGGAAAGTCTCATAATAAAAAAAACAAAAAAAAAAAAAAAAAAGACAAAATGTTTGTGCAGATTATTTCGCTGTGGTGACCCCTATTGTGTTGAAATGTACTGTCTTTATTTTCTGACAGGTCATGTAGTTTATCAGGCGATGAGTCTTTGTGAACAAAGTGACAATAAACTTGGACAAATGATCAGCAAAACTGCTTATGGAGGCTCTACGATTGATGAGCTACGTTTTTTTGATGGGCAATTCACATATCAGATATTTTCAAATTACACGGCAACAAGAGATAAAACGTAATCTAGAACTGTCCAAGCAGAATCTTGAGAATTTATATTACCCAGTCTGCATAAAAACTCTGAAGAATTACCTTAAAAAGAGAGAAACTCAAGTAAACAGAAAAGGTATTATGCAATCTACAATCAATAACCATGTATTTATTTATTTATAGGTAATATTCCTTTATTACTCATTTTTCTCTGCTCTTCTTTCCTTCTGCAGTGAAACCCAAAGTCAGACTCATTCAGAAAGCAAACTCCGATTCTGGGGGGTTTCGTGTGAGTTGTTTGGCAACAGGATTTTACCCTCGTCACATCAACCTGACCCTGTTCAGAGATGGGCAGCCTGTAGCTGATCATGAGATCACTGGAGGAGATCTGCTGCCCAATGATGACGGGACGTACCAGATGAGGAAGAGTCTGGAGATCAGTGCTGCAGACAAACACAAATACACCTGCTCTGCCATACACCTGGACCACCAAGTCACTTCAGGTATTTAAGTAAAAACATTAAAAATAGGATAGAACTGTTTCTCTAATCATTTTGTGAACTTTTTTTCAGAATCCGATTCCAGTGAACCATTTAAATCAGTGATTCTGTCAGTGCTAATAGTTTTGGCTCTGGTGTTGGTGTTTGGGACTGGAGCCATCTTATATAAATGCAAGAAGAAACGAACAGGTAGGACAAAAACTGAAATGAATAATAAATAGCCAAGTTTTATTTAGAAAATACTGGAATTTTATGAATAACTTTTTGATTTTGTAGATAGTGTCATCTAGAAGTGATTATTCTGCTGCTTCTAGTAAGTCCATTCTTAAACTTTCTTTTTTTTTTTTTTTTTTTTTTTTTGCTAAGTATATGAATTAAACTATTTTATTATGTTTTCTTCATATACAGATCATTCATTAACCTTTTTTCAGCATCTAAAGAAAACAACAACAACATTATCAAATTAAATATCATGACTTGATGCTACATGGATCCACCATGAAAGTTCCACCAGTTGCTTGGCTTTATGATGAAAGACATTATCAGATGCCAAGAGTCAAGTGTGAGGATTCAAATGCCCAACAGTTCCATGTCAAATAATGGAAGAAGAAACACTTTAAAATAAACTAAATACTGCCATGGAATAAGAAACTGTTTATTTGTGCAATTTTGTCTTTCACTATTATTTTAAGATTATTGAAAAGGTAGTTTTCAATCAGCTGAACAACTACTTAAACTCAAATGGATACCTGGACAATTTTCAATCTGGTTTCCGACCGGATCACAGTACAGAGACAGCGCTCCTTAAAATAATAAATGATATTCGCCTAAATTCTGATTCTGGCAAAATATCAGTGCTGGTACTACTAGATCTCAGTGCTGTGTTTGACACTGTCGATCATAACATTCTTCTAGAGAGACTGGAAAACTGGGTCGGGCTTTCTGGGACGGCTCTCAGTTGGTTCAGGTCATACTTAGAAGGGAGAGGTTATTATGTGAGTATAGGAGAGGATAAGTCTAAGTGGACATCCATGACATGCGGAGTCCCTCAAGGCTCAATTCTAGCGCCACTCTTGTTTAGCCTGTATATGCTCCCACTAAGTCAAATAATGAGAAAGAACCAAATTGCCTATCACAGCTATGCTGATGATACCCAAATTTACTTAGCCTTATCACCAAATGACTACAGCCCCATTGCTTCCCTCTGCCAATGCATTGATGAAATTAACAGTTGAATGTGCCAGAACTTCCTTCAGTTTAACAAGGAGAAAACTGAAGTCATTGCATTTGGAAGCAAAGAGGAAGTTCTTAAGGTGAATGCATACCTTGACTCTAGCGGTCAAACAACTAAAAGCCAAGTCAGGAATCTTGGTGTGATTCTGGAGTCAGACCTTAGTTCAGTAGTCATGTCAAGGCAGTAACTAACCTTCCCAAGAAGACCATTAGACAGCTGCAGCTCATCCAGAACGCTGCTGCCAGGATTCTGACTAGAACCAGAAAATCTGAGCATATCACACCAGTCCTCAGGCTTCCAGTTATATTTAGAATTGATTTTAAAGTACTTTTACTCATTTATAAATCACACTGAATATAAACCTAACAGACCACTCAGATCATTAGGATCGAGTCAGTTAGAAATACCAAGGGTTCACACAAAACAAGCTATTTAGCTATTATGCTGCCCGCAATCAGCTTCCAGACGAAATCAAATGTGCTAAAACATTAGCTACTTTTAAATCTAGACTCAAAACTCATCTGTTTAGCTGTGCATTTACTGTATGAGCACTGTGCTACGTCCGAACTGATTGCACTAATGTATAACCTTTTTCCATTTTTTACCTGTCTTAAATTTGTTTTAAATCAATTTTTAAATCATTTTAAAAGTTTTTAATTTTTTTTTTTGTTTTATTGTTTTGATTATTCTACTGCCTTTTTTGTGAATTACTGTTTTATTATTATTTTTATGATTATTCTACTTCCTTTTATGTAAAGCACTTTGAATTACCTTTGTGTATGAAATGTGCTATATAAATAAACTTGCCTTGCCTTGCCTTGCCTACACAACAAGTTTCCCCATAGTATGAGAAACAGAAACATGTATATTCTAAAAAGATTGGTTCCATATTTTGTTTCCTGACTCATAATGAACATAACATGAACAATATTGTTAGTTTTTTTGTATGCCATTTTAACAATTGTCCTTAAAACACACTGTGGTCTGTGCAAATCATGTACATTTAACACAAACTGTCCATGTTGGCATTTTGTGACTGTAAATTTGTCTCAACATACTATAGAGGTTGATTTGAACTGTTAACCTTAATTATTCTGTTATTTACTGCACTGCAAAAAAAAAAAAAAAAAAAAAAAAAAACACTTGAAAAGTTGTTTCAACTTAAAGTTTCATGAAAGAAGACTACTTTTTCTGAGATTTGAGCAGAGGTGTTTGTGTTGCACATCATATATGACAATGTTAGCACCCATTAATTTTAACTGTTGGAGAAAACTTTTTTTGCTCTATTTTCATCTTCCGGGTTTAAAATCTACATTGTGCTGACGTCACAGTTTGTGACGTTTGCAATGGACTATAGTACATCAATGACGCGTCGGTGTCTCATAATTATTCATGAGGCTGCGTGTTCTTATCCTATGAGAAGACGCTTCACCTAATTACTGGAGAAGGGTCTGGCTGCAGACATGCACCTGCACTCTCAGACACCTGCACTCTCAGACAACTGCACTTCCGGAGGTGACGTCACTTGCATTTGATTTTATTTTTACCTCATTTTATTTATTTATTTATTTTTTTTTTCTCTCAACATTTTACAACAGTAGCCAGGTGGTGAAGACAAGAAAAATAAACTAAGTTACAATACCACTTCGCTGCCTTGCACTCTCTGGTACCTGCGATGTCACTTGCAGTCTACACAAATGGTGCGGGTTGCAAATGGAGACAAGACACTGTGGTCGTTAAACGATTAAAACTAATTTAATAGCATAACGTACAGGGTCCTGCAGGTCATCTGTAGGAGATAAAAACAAGACCCGGATCCGTGGCCACAGAACAGCAGAATATGAACCCAATGCGCAAAGTCCCTCGTTAAGCTTTTTCCTCCCGTTGAAAACCATTAACACTTGATATGGCTTAATGTATTAAGATACATTAAGTGCCATTAAATGATCAAATTTGTAAAATAATGTATTAATTTAATGTACTTCAAGGCAAGCATATGGCCATGAACACACTCCGCAAACTTTCACTTTTATACTTGCCCAGCAAACGCTTGATGTAGCAAAACGGACTAAGATGATAAAGACCAAATTCAATGTAAACCTTATGTTGCCAAACGATATACCAGCAGGTATGAAGGACCACTATATAGCCTACATATACATTATATTAATAAACTTTATATCGTTTAATATCAAATATATGTTGTTTGAACATAAATGTGTGTACACAACCACCCTATAATGATAAAAATCCACCCAGTGGTTTTTAATTAATCTGTAAAAATAATTTCCCCTTTTTCAAATCAAGCCATTCTCAGCATCTTGTCTGTGTGAAGACACACCGACAGAGGCCGCTCCCACGATAGTTGATTGACATGACCGTCTTACCTTAGACCCGCCTTAAAAGAGCAGTAACAGTCCGATCACCATTGTTTTGATGCCGACTTTTCATTAAGACCCTAAAGAATCATATCAACTTGTGGAAAATGGGCATCCGATAACCCCTTTAAAAAAGTAAGTGTTTATGCTGCCTTAAAATTTTACGTTTACTCAACTCAAATATCCACATTTTCATATTGTATAACTTAACATTTCATGTTGACTAAACTCAAGATATTTTAACATATTTTAACATTGTTTCAACTTTAAAATTGTACTGTTTCAACTGTATCTGATATGGGTGCAATTGTAACAAAAATACTTCTTGTTATAAACTAACTGTGGAAAATATATGCATTGGTATTATTGATCATTATTTCTTTAGCAGACATTTAAAAGAAATATCACATGAAAATGTCAGTTTTTGTGTGGTAACATAAAAAGCAAAAAATGTTCCAACTGTACAAGGTCTACCCTAAAACACTTGGTATTCATTTTTTTTTTTAAGTGTACTTATATATTTAAGTTAACTCAACATGAAAATGTAACTTAAAACTGTTAAACAATGTTCTTATATTTGACTGCAAGTCATGTCAGTAGTAGCACAACAAAAAACAAACAAAAAAAGCTCATAAAATGGTTATTGATAGTTAATAAAAATAAATAAAATTGAGTTGTTACCATTGTTGTGATTCACATGCTGAATGTTGAAGTCTGTGTGTGACTCACGCACATTACCCCAAATATTAAAAGATTATATAAACGCAGTTAAAAGCTTCTTACAGTGTTTATAAAAAGAGAAAATCAGTAAAATTGTAAAGTCATTAATCAGCATAAAAAAAACTCATGATTTAATTACCTAATTACCTAAAAAACCTAATGATTTAATTAGAATATAGATCACCTTCTAAAAGCAATCTATTTATTACTTTTCTTTCTTTGAAATCAAAGAACTCTGATTTCATGCTGCATTGTTGCAACAACAGAAAGAAAACTATAGTAATATAAACAAAGTTCCAAGTCCCCAACCAAAAGTAACACTATTCACTATAATGGTGAGTATTATTAAAAAAATAAAAAAATAAAAATAAAAAAACTTTTCAGGAAAATCAACATTAATTTATGAAGTCAGCTTATGTGATGTTCTCTCAAATATTTCAGTTGTATTGAAAATTCAACATTCAAGATGACTTTTTAAAATGATTTTTTTTTTTCAAATGATTAATCATGATTTTGAGCTCACAACACTTGAAATCTTAAGTTTATGCATTTTGATAGTAAATAAGTTAAATTAACTCATATTTTTAAGTAATAGGTCCAAAATGCAAAATTTTAAGTAATGTTTAGTCAACATTACTTGATTGTATAAGTAAAGACAGCATTAGGGTTTACGGTGCAGAGTACACGACCAGCCAACATGAACCCAGCAGTATCTCGCCTCCTCTGCCTTCGTCAAGGTGACAAGGCTATAGAGGAATATGTGGGGGAATTTTGTGGACTGTGTCACCTGGTTGACTTTAATGACGTGGCACTGAAGGACATTTTTCGGGTGGGTTTAAACGATCCCATTCGTTCATGGCTACCTGGGGGAAAGATTCATTGGTCACTAGAGAAATATATTGATCATGCCCTGCTATTAAGTGGATCCACGTTTACTGTGGGGATCGCGGATGAGGGACCCCGTGATCCTCCAGTAGGCCCCACACCACAACCAGTTCAAGTCACATCCTCCAAGCCAAGGTCTGCTCACGTCACGTCTGCCAAGCCACAGCCTGCTCACGTCACGTCTGCCAAGCAACAGCCTGCTCACGCCATGCCTGCCAAGCCACAGCCTGCTCACGCCATGCCTGCCAAGCCACAGCCTGCTCACGCCATGCCTGCCAAGCCACAGCCGGTTCACGCCATGCCTGCTGCACCAGGGCCTGTTCACGCCACGCCTGCTGCACCAGGGCCTGCTCACGCCATGCCTACTATTCAAAGACCTGCTCATGCCATTCCTGCCTGTCCGGAGTCTGCACCTGTCATGGCTACCCTCCTACAACCAGCTCAGAAGATGGCTGCTATCCCCAAACCTGTTCACAAGATGGCCGCCGTCCCTGAGCCAGTCCACAAGATGGCCACCATCCCAGAGCCAGTCCACAAGATGGCCGCCATCCCCAAACCTGTTCACAAGATGGCTGCCATTCCAGAACCAGTCCACAAGATGGCCGCCTTCCCTAAGCCACTCCATCAGATGGTCACTGTCTCCAAGTCATGTCACATGATGACCCACGTGCTGGACTCACCCCTAATGGCTGTACGGACAGCCAAGATGGCGCTCCCTCTTGTTGCGGCAGCTACCCCTGATTCAAGTCAAGCTGCAGAGCCCGGTCAAGCTCCAGAGCCAAGTCAAGCTGCAGATACATCTTCAGAGTCAGGTCAAGTTGCAGCTGTGTCTCCTGTGTCAAGTCAAGCTACAGCAGCTGCTCCAAAGTCCAAGGCTTCCAAGTCAAGTCCAGTTCCAGTTCCAGGGTCAAGTCCAGTTCCAGGGTCAAGTCCAGCTTCAGAGCCCGGCCAAGCTACAGAGTCAAGTCAAGCAACAGAGTCAAGCAAGGACACAGCTGTTCCCCATGAATCAAGCCAGGTTACAGCTGTTCTCCACGAGTCAAGCCAAGACACAGCTGTGGTTCTCCGTGAGTCAAGCCAAGTCACAGCTGTGCCCCACGAGTCAAGCCAAGTCACAGCTGTGCCCCACGAGTCAAGCCAAGTCACAGCTGTTCCCCGCGAGTCAAGCCAAGTCACAGCTGTTCCCCACGAGTCAAGCCAAGTCACAGCTGTTCCCCGCGAGTCAAGCCAAGTCACAGCTGTGCCCCGCGAGTCAAGCCAAGTCACAGCTGTGCCCCGCGAGTCAAGCCAAGTCACAGCTGTGCCCCGCGAGTCAAGCCAAGTCACAGCCGTGCCCCGCGAGTCAAGCCAAGTCACAGCTGTGCCCCACGAGTCAAGCCAAGTCACAGCTGTGCCCCGCGAGTCAAGCCAAGTCACAGCTGTGCCCAACGAGTCAAGCCAAGTCACAGCTGTGCCCCACGAGTCAAGCCAAGCCACAGCTGTTCCCCACGAGTCAAGCCATGTTGTTCCTGAGTCAAGCCAAGTTGCAGCAGATCTTCACGAGTCAAGTCAAATTGCTGCTGTCTTCCCTGAGCCAAGTTCGTTGCGGCTGTCGTCCATGAGCCAAGCCAAGCCGCTGTTGTTCTTCATGAGCCAAGTCAAGTTGTGGCTGTTGTCCAGGAGCCAAGCCAAGCCACAGTTGATCCTCATGAACCAAGTCCAGCCACAGTTGATCTTCATGAACCAAGTCCGGCCACGGCAGGCCTCCCCGAGTCAAGTCCGGCCACGGCAGGCCTCCCCGAGTCAAGTCCGGCCACGGCAGGCCTCCCCGAGTCAAGACAGAGCCCACGCTCCCAAGCCACGCCGAGCCCACATTCACAAGCCATAAGTCCATCCACACCCACAAGGTCACCAGACACCCCATTATCTACTGTGCTGCCTGTAATGGCCGTAGCCATTTTCAGTGTGTGGGCTGCACACTGTGTTCCAGAGGCCTCGCCTGTACACAAGTCTGCTCCAGAGGTTTCGTCTGTCCACGAGTCTGCTCCCGAGGCCTCGCCTGTCCACGAGTCTACACCAGAGGCCTCTTCTGTCAAAGAGTCTGCGCCAATGCCCCCAGAAGCAGCAGCTCCGGCTGCAGAACCTCCTAAAGGGGCGGCGTTTCCCCAGGGACTCTCTGCCCGTCCTGTCACAGCCATGAAGGCCACTTATAACTTCCCTGCCACACCTGCCCAAGCATCTGCGCCCATGCCCCCAGAGGTGTCAGCGCAAGCTGTAGATCCTCCTATGGGGGCGGCGTCCCACGGTGAACTCTCTGCCTGCCATGTCGCAATCAAGAAGGCCAAAGAAATCATTCAAGTACACACCGCTCTACTATGCATGTCATTAGTCCCACTGTGGATATCCCTGCTCCTGACTGCTCTGCCTGTTCTGTCTGCCCTGCAATGGCTCCCTGTTATGCCTGCTCTGCCTGCCTCGCCATGGCTCCCTGCTCTACCTGCTCTGCCTGCCCCACCATGGTCCCCTACTCTGCCATTGCTCCACAGCCCAGGCCCTCCAGTACTTCACGGTCTGCTACTGCTCCACGGCCCTGGTCCTCCAAAGTTCCACTGTCTGTCATTGCTCCACGGCCCAGGCCCTTCAGTGTTTCATGGTCTGCTATTGCTCCACGGCCCAGGACCTCCAGTGTTCCACTGTCTGCCACAGCTCCACGGCCCAGGTCCTCCAGGGTTCCACTCTCTACAACAGCTCCACGGGCCTGGTCCTCCAATGTTCCACTGTCTGCCACAGCTCCACAGTCCAGGTCCTCCAGTGCTTCACTGTCTGCCACTGCTCCATGGTCCAGGTCCTCCAGTGCTTCACTGTCTGCCACTGCTCCACGATCCAGGTCCTCCAGTGCTTCACTGTCTGTCCCTGCTTCACGATCCAGGCCCACCTGCTCTACATGGACCTGGCCCTCCGTCCCACCCCCTGTTTTGCCTCTGTTCCCCCACCCACCTGGACTGTTGCTGTTTAGAGCGCCAGGTGTCGCTCCTAGGGCGGGGGGATTCTGTAATGCCAAGCCAGCAGAGGGAGCCCTCACCCTAGGACTGCCTGCATGCTCCCTCTGCTGCTTCTACTACTACTTCCTGTTTGGCAGTATTTAAAGACTGACCATGTGCTCATAAGGTTGCGAAGTATTGCCAGTTTCACCTGCCTTACCGAGCGTTTACTATTACTCTGTTGGATTACCTGTTGCCGTCTTGCTTTGTTCCTAGATATCGTGTTTACGGACTACCCCTGTTTGGATTATTTGCCTGTTTGGACTGATTTCAAGGTTTGACCGTATTCTGCCTTTTGACTATCGCTCTCTGGATCACCCCTGTTGTCAAGTTTGCCTGATTGGACTGTCTGCTCGGTATTTGACCCACTGCCTGTTTATACTCTCTGCTGCTTGGATTACGTTTCATGTTGTGTTTGCTATTGGACTGCCTTCCGGTATTGACCCTCTGCCTGCTTTTGTGTATTCTGATTCCTGTAATAAATGACCGCTTTCGGATTCTACCTCTGCCTCAGCGTCCTCGTTACAGCATTATACATGACTAGATGCTTTAATAAAAATATTCTATTCATTATTAATATTGGTATTTTGTGATGATGAAATCTAAAACAAAGATTTATGAACGTAATGGTGTAAACGCTACCTTAAAACTCTGTCTCTCCATTCAAGGTGGTCTTGCCCTTCAGAGGCTGGTTGTGTGTAAGCTGAGGGACAATGGTGAACCGGGACAAATGATCACAAGAGATGCTGTCAGAGGATCCACCACTGACAAACTGCTATATGTTGACAAGAAATTTACATATCAGGGCACTTTAAATGTCTCAGCCCAAGTGCTGAGTATTCATCTTGAATTCAGCATGAGGCATCATGAAGTTTTATACCAAGCATTCTGCATCAAAACACTCAAGGGTTACCTTGAAAAAAGGAGAAATCAAGTTAATAGAAAAGGTACACAGACTGACTCCTAGGCGTACTCAAGAACAAGTGTTCTTATTTCTGTTTACCATTTTTTAGACCAGTATATATTGAAATATTAGTAATATCTTTATCTTACCTTTTTATCCACAGTGAAACCCAAAGTCATGCTTCTCCAGCAAAAGAGCCAGTCTTCTAGGTTTCGTGTGACTTGTTTAGCAACAGGATTTTACCCTCGTCACATCAACCTGACCCTGTTCAGAGACGGGCAGCCTGTAGCTGATCATGAGATCACTGGAGGAGATCTGCTGCCCAGTGGTGATGTGACGTACCAGATGAGGAAGAGTCTGGAGATCAGAGCTGCAGACAAACACAAATACACCTGCTCTGCCACACACCTCAGTCTGGACAACAAACTGGACGTCACTTTAGGTATTAAGGTGTTCATGAGAAAAATTGTAAAAGATCCCAGTGTCTCTGTGTTTCTAATTTGTTTGTTACCTTTTTTACATATTTGTTTTAGAATTTGATCCAGGTGAACCATTTAAATCAGTGATTTCTTCAGTGCTGATAGTTTTGGCTCTGGTCTTGGTGTTTGGAACTGGAGTCGTCATATATAAATGCAGAAGGAGACGAGGAGGTAGTACAAGAACTGAAGTGATTGATCAATCATCCAGTTTAATTTATATTAAAATCTTTAATTGGCATTAATGATTTTATTTTTTTATGTTCTTTCATGTTATAGATTCTGTAAAGAGTGATTATTCTTCTGCTTCTAGTGAGTAGACTATTTTAAATGTTTTATTTGTTTTTATTTACTTGCTAATGTCTTTTATTAGTTACTAAAAGGCAACATTTTCTTTTTTTTTTTCTCTTTTTTTTTTTTTTTTTTTTTTTTTTACAATAAAACTTATGTAATTCACAATACTAGATTAACAAAACAAAATGAT